>NC_079169.1:17086440-17386440 GCF_947568905.1 Ostrea edulis
GCCTAGCTTGCTTCCGGACCTTCAGTGTGCATGTCTGGTTACTAAAGTTTAACCATTCTGTTGCCGTTTGGTAGACCAGACATGCGCAGTAACACCTTTTCCGGTTTCGACCAAAGGCAGTTCGAACATACTTTGGTTCAACTCAAGTTATTATAGTTGATGATCGAACTAGGCCATATACTGTCAGATGTGGTTGAAAATTGCAAAGGGAGATAATGCATAAAAGTATAAGAGAGTAATAGTCAAGCGGAGGTGAATATGATAGAAGTCTTTATCTAACATCTCACTGATTTCACAAATACCAGAGAGGAGACAAATTTGGGGTATTTCTTGGAATTCTGTAGCAATTTAGATATGGATTCTCAATTAATCCATTAACTTATCATTTGGCTTCATTCTGGTTAGATATTCAAGTTAATTAAAATTGATATTAAAGATATCACTATTTCTTATATATCATGTGTTGAAACATTTAAAAAGCTGCAAAAACATAAATACTGTCAAACCTTGTTATCTTGAACTTGATGGGACTGGGGAAAAAGTTTGAGATATTCGAGATATCGAGGATAAAATACTTAGAGAATAAGTGGTATATCAGAATCACTTCGACTTATCCATTGTATTCAAGATATCATTGTTCGAGATACCGAAGTTCAAATATATATATATATATATATATATATACATGTGCATATTTCTCACAAATTAAACTGAGTATTGAGTGATCTTCAGACACTAGAAATGTTAGCTTTGTAATTGATTCAATTCTACTACAGTGGTTAAGTTGCTGGCTTTGTAAGTAGGAGGTCACAGGCTCAATTCCTCAATTCCTGTGCCAAAACAAAACCCTGAACAAGTTTACAAACAGCTTTAGTGACAAATATGTGTTTTAACAATCCCACAGGCAACTTTCTTTTAGCTGTAAACTTGTAACTTAACTGATGATAAGACAGTAATTAGTGAATTAATTTCCTTGTGTATTTTTATCATACGTCTTATGGTTTTACTGCTGACTTTAACCCTAATTCTTTGGATCTAAAGACAACACTCCAAAAACTAAAGGTAAAACATTTCTAACTGCTAAATGTATTTTGAGACAAATATGTTGCTAGCACTTGGACAGATGTGCTAAGGCAATACTATTCTGGTGTGCAAATTAAGCTGTGGTAAATTTGACCTTAATGTATGACCTTCACCTTTATTGGTCATCAAGTATGAATTCATTTAAAGTTTTGGACAGAGAAGCAGACAAAGCCGCCAGAAACGAAGTCACCTTACCTTCAATCTGGAAAGGGGGCATTATTTACTGGATATGTGGTGCTTGTATTTCTTAGTCCTCATTGTCAGACGAACATACTTTCTTTTCTTAAATAGATGGCTGTAAGAAGACTGCTATTGTATTTGATGATGTTGTTTCATCTCTAGAGTTCATCAACTGCCAAAGTGTTCAAGGACAGGTAAGAGTTTTCAAGGTCAGGTGTTAAGGTCAGGTATGAGTTGTCAAGGTCATGTAAGAGGTGTCAAGGTCAGGTAAGAGATGTCAAGGACAGGTAAGAATTGTCTAGGACAGGTAAGAGGTGTCAAGGTCAGGTAAGACTTGTCAAGGTCAATGTGAGAAAATTTTCCTGGAAATACAGGGAGACTTTATAGCACTAAGTTGATTATCACAGAATATGTTTCATAAATTAAAAAAATGCTGGAATATTTCGTCGTTGTAACAGTATTGTTTATATATGAGGCCCACTACATGGTGGCTTTTGATATACACAATCTTTGACAGATTTTGCAGGTACATGTAGTATGTAAATTCAAAATATGAAAGTTTTTAGGAGTTTTATTGCAGAAGATCAATCATGTCTTTAATTTCAGGTGATGGGTAAAGTCCCTACCATCAGCATTGACAAAACTGATGGCTGCCTTGTCTATCTGAGCAAAGACTCCCTGGATGTAGAGATAGTCACAGCCAAATCCTCAGAAATGAACATACTGGTTCCTAAGGCTGATGGAGACTTTGTAAGTAAAGTCTGCTTCACTTGTAGTGATCTCAGAAATGAACATACTGGTTCCTAAGGCTGATAGAGACTTTGTAAGTAAAGTCTGCTTCACTTGTAGTGATCTCAGAAATGAACATACTGGTTCCTAAGGCTGATGGAGACTTTGTAAGTAAAGTCTGCTTCACTTGTAGTGATCTCAGAAATGAACATACTGGTTCCTAAGGCTGATGGAGACTTTGTAAGTAAAGTCTGCTTCACTTGTAGTGATCTCAGAAATGAACATACTGGTCCCTAAGGCTGATGGAGACTTTGTAAGTAAAGTCTGCTTCACTTGTAGTGATCTCAGAAATGAACATACTGGTTCCTAAGGCTGATGGAGACTTTGTAAGTAAAGTCTGCTTCACTTGTAGTGATCTCAGAAATGAACATACTGGTTCCTAAGGCTGATGGAGACTTTGTAAGTAAAGTCTGCTTCACTTGTAGTGATCTCAGAAATGAACATACTGGTTCCTAAGGCTGATGGAGACTTTGTGAGTAAAGTCTGCTTCACTTGTAGTGATCTCAGAAATGAACATACTGGTTCCTAAGGCTGATGGAGACTTTGTGAGTAAAGTCTGCTTCACTTGTAGTGATCTCAGAAATGAACATACTGGTCCCTAAGGCTGATGGAGACTTTGTAAGTAAAGTCTACTTCACTTGTAGTGATCCGAGTTAGATTTTAGTAAAGTCCATAGAAAGCACGTTATTTCTCCAAGTGTCACAAAATCTAAGATATATACTTATCACACAACAGTACATGTTCATATCACAGGTTTGGAAAAAGCGATATGAACTTGTAGCACAGGTTCATAATTATGCAAATTAGGTAGGTCAATCATTCATGTGCCACAACATAAACTAAACAACATGTCATCCTTTGATATTGTTAACATTGATGACAAAAGACCTTGTTTTGTCACCAAGATTGTTCCAAGAGGATTTTGTGTCTTTTATGAAGTGCAAATAATTTCTAGTTTCTTCAAACCGTAACGTAGCGACGACGTGACAATCGAATTAAAAGCAAAACATTTCTGTGACATTCTGGTTGTGAAATAGACAGTAAATTAAAATGTTCGTTTAATGATAGTTGTGTGATAAATAGAATCTTACACTTGTGCTTATGACAAGGCTTGGGGAAATATTAAATCCGATATCTCATTTCATATACCATAAGCACTTGTTCAAGATCTTCTATATATGAAATCAGGGCTTGACACTAAGGCACGTCTGACTGACTCAGACTAGTAAAAGCTTGGTCCGGTCTAGTTTATTTTGTGTCATGGTAGCCTGACTGGTCGTGTCAAAATATTACATTTAATTTTGAAACTAAAGTATATATAATTGAAATTTCTAAGGTACCAGTAATGTTCACAGTAACCTATTAATCTACAGTATTTATTCTACTTTGTTTTTGTTTTCAATATATGCATGTTTTACCCAGAGTTATCCTTCCTGTTGTGTTCTTTAATGTACTATGCCCTCTGGTGGCATATTGGAAGTCATTTTCTTTACACCATCGTCTGTTGGTCTTGCTAGGGTCTATCTCTTACCTCCCTTAGTACATGTTTCACACCTCGAACAAAAAATTTTTGCATTTACCAAATAACTTGGTACACCCCAAGTCCAAGCTTCATGGTTGGGTAACTGTGCCATTGTATTTATAATTATCAAACCAATAATTATCAATGATTGGTAACAATCAAGGATGGGCGTCACGCTTTCTGAATACGGTGCGCCATGCAGTTACCTAAAATTTTATTTCATGGCTCGTTAAAACACCTCTTATGAACTATGATTTCACCATTGAAAGAGTGATACAAGCTCTCAATTATTTTATATGAATTCTTTGTGATTTTTCCTGGAATGATAAAAAGGGTGTTTGGTTTGCAAATAAGAGATTTTTGAGTCAAAATTTCACTGTGATTTGGTGCATGATATGAATATCTAATAAAACATGCCTAGAAGATTCATATATAAACATTCTAATTTTTTAGAAAAAAATATTTATGAAAATTGAAAATGTTATTTGTTAATATTTTTTAAATTTACGGATACAATCTTCTAAAAACATGTTAGTTAGAAAAGAGATATATCAAAGAAATATATTATAAAACGAATTTGAAATGAAATGACCATAGTTTTGATATAATCTTTGAAACTTGAAACTTTTATTTCACTTTTTGGCCTCACATGAGGCATGAAAGTACAAACATATAAAACAGTAACAAACAGGTAATGAATGAATAAAAAAAGTAACATATGTACAGTACAATTGTCAGGTTTGCTAGTGGAAGGAATATCATTTTTAGCTCACCTGAGCTGAAAGCTCAAGTGAGCTTTTCTGATCACCCGTATTCCGGCGTCCGTCCGTCCGTCTGTAAACTTTTCACATTTTCAACTTCTTCTCAACAACCACTGGGCCAATTTCAACCAAAGTTGGCACAAAACATCCTTAGGTAAAGGGAATTCTAAATTGTTAAAATAAAGGGCCAGGCCACCTTCCAAGGGGAGATAATCAAGAAAAGGTAAAAATAGGGTAGGGCAAATAAAAAATCTTCTTCTCAAGAACCACTGGGCCAGAAAAGATGAAATTTATAGATAAGCTTTATTAGGTAGTGCAGATTCTAAATTGTTAAAATCATGGCCCCCGGGGGTCGGGCGGGGCCACAATAGGGGGTCAAAGTTTTACATACAAATATATAGGGAAAATCTTTAAAAATCTTCTTCTCAAGAACCACTGAGCCAGAAAAGCTGAGATTTATATGAAAGCTTCCTTATATAATGCAGACTCTAAATTGTTAAAATCATGGCCCCCGGGGGTCGGATGGGGCCACAATAGGGGGTCAAAGTTTTACATACAAATATATAGGGAAAATCTTTAAAAATCTTCTTCTCAAGAACCACTGAGCCAGAAAAGCTGAGATTTATATGAAAGCTTCCTTATATAATGCAAATTCTAAATTGTTAAAATCATGGCCCCCGGGGGTCGGATGGGGCCACAATAGGGGATCAAAGTTTTACATACAAATATATAGGGAAAATCTTTAAAAATCTTCTTCTCAAGAACCACTGAGCCAGAATAGCTGAGATTTATATGATAGCTTCCTTATATAATGCAGATTCTAAATTGTTAAAATCATGGCCCCCGGGGGTCGGATGGGGCCACAATAGGGGGTCAAAGTTGTTGTTTTGTTTTGTTTTTTCGGTTTTTTTGTTGTTGTTTTTTTATATAGTGCAGATTCAAGTTCGTTAAAATCATGGACCCCGGGGATTGAATGGGGCCTCAAGGGGGGCATCAAAGTTTTACATACAAATTTATAGGAAAAATCTTTTAAAATCTTCTTCTCAAAAACCACTAAGCCAGAAAAGCTGAGATTTATATGAAAGCTTCCTGATATAGTGCAGATTATAAATTGCTAAGATCATGGCCCCCGGGGGTCGGATGGGGCCACAATAGGGGGTCAAAGTTTTACATACAAATATCTAGGAAAAATCTTTAAAAATCTTCTTCCCAGAACCACTAAGTCAGAAAAGCTGAGATTTATATGTAAGCTTTCTGATATAGTTCAGATTCAGGTTTGTTGAAATCATGCCCCCCTGGGGTAGGATGGGGCCACAATAGGGGATCAAAGTTTTACATACAAATATATAGGGAAAATCTTTAAAAATCTTCTTCTCAAGAACCATTGGGCCAAAGAAGTTCATATTTACATGAAAGCTTTCTGACATAGTGTAGATTCAAGTTTGCAAAAACCATGGCCTCCAGGGGTAGGTTTGGGGCCATAATAGGGACTACGGTTTTACATGCAAATAGATATGGAAAATCTTCTGATATGGACCAAGGTGACTCAGGTGAGCGATGTGGCCCGTGGGCCTCTTGTTTGAATATTGAAATTACAATTCTACAAAATTTGGCCAATCCGAATCACTATATTCAAACTGGAGAAAAAAGTACCAATCCCGATCAAAATTGATAGAAATTACTAAAATAATCATATTGCTGCTAATTGTATGCACTGTTAATCAAGAAATTAGTTTCCTTTATAAAGTCATTTGATTTTTAAACCATTTTACATCAAGGGGATTTGGTTTTCTGATTACAATGTTCTCTATGACTACCTTTTTATAATTCCGACCGGGCTTGGTTCAAATTAGAGTCATTTGATTTTTAAACCATTTTACATCAAGGAGATTTGGTTTTCTGATTACAATGTTCTCTATGACTACCTTTTTATAATTCCGATCGGGCTTGGTTCAAATTAGAAAAATCGTAATATTTCTGAATTTTGACCATTTCATTTCAATTTCTTTTTAAAATATATTTTACTGATGTATCTTTTTTCTAACTGACATGGTTTTTTCTAAAGATTTTATCTGTAGATTTAAAAAATATTAGCAAAAAACCTTTTCAAATTTCATAAATATCTTTTTATTTAAAAAATTAGAACATCTATCTGAGTCGTTTAGGCATGTTTTCTTAGATATTCATATTATGCATCAAATCACAGCAAAATTTGGACTCTAGAGTATCTTATTTGCAAACCAAACATCCTTTTTATCATTCCGGCAAAAATCACAAAAAATTCTTGTAAAATAATTGACTCTTTCAATGGTGAAATCATACTTCATGAGCGACGTTTTAACGAGCCATCAAATAAAATTTTTAGTGTAATGAACTATCTTAAAACAAAAACACAAAAATTTGGGTGGCTTGGGCGACCAACAGAAACAAGAGATCAGACAAATTCTATTTAAGATATATTTACTCTTTCTTTCTCTCTCTCTTTCTGAGATATCTGTTCTGCCCCATCACTAACACTTCAAGAAAATAGTATAGGATATGTACTCACCACAAAGAGTTTTCATTTCCCGTGTGAAACATGTACTAAGTATATTGTTAAACTTTTCTCTCGCCACTCGATTTGGTCCCTCGCTTTGCTTGGCACAAAATCTCTTGATACTTGAGAAAAGTTTACCAACATATACATGGGACACAATACCAAAGAAATGGCTTGGAGATGTGTGTGAACTGTGTGCGTTCTGATTAGTAAAAGATATCGACACCAATCCGTGGGTTACAGAAGATGCATGATAACTGCTGTTTGGTATATTTTTAGTGAACAAATATCGGCTTCTTTGCAGACCACATGTAATGAAATTGATAAATAACATATTAGTTTTTACATATATCTCAATTTCTATCGATTTCCAATGTTGATTTGTTTATACCAACGATGTCAAAATTCAACTTTGGCCCAAAGATTGGTTCCCCTGGCAGCGGTAAACAGGAAGATAAGGGTACATACATGTACATGTATAAGTTAAAGACAGAGCATGTTTTAATGCAGCATCGCAATGAAGACTAAATTCCTGCTGTTTTGTGTAATCTTGGATAAATCAAGGCAATTATTAAACGAAGGAAAAAGAATATTTGCAACAATCAGAATAAATACAACACAAGTCATTTTCAATTGATAAACCTGTTTAATGCTGAAAATCACCTCAAATTTCTTTCTTTAGAAATACATGCATTCTGAAAACAATCATTTTCATAATAATTATTCAACACATAGTATGTTATTTATGATACTGAGAGATAGAGAAACATATGTAGTATAGAAGAGGGTAGGTCTAGTGTTACTGAGGTCAGGTCTAGTGTTATTGAGGTCAGATTTAGTGATGTTGAGATCAGATATACACTGTAGTACAATTTTAACTGGTCTCGTTGTTTTTGTTGAGCGCTGGAAATGCACATCATCTTTGGCATGTTGGGAAGTAAAGAAATACCAAACATATTTTTTTTCTATTTTTAGGTCACCTGAGTAAACTCAGGTGACCTCTTGCAATGGGTTGTCATCCGTTGTCGTGCATTAACAATTGAACATTTTTAACTTCTTCTTGATAACTACTATTCCAATTCTTTTCAAATCTGGTATGAAGCATCTTTATGACAAAGGGGACATAAATTAAATATTTCAGGACTCCTGCACCCCTGGGACCCTAGGGGTGGGACAAAAACTGCCCAAAATTTACCAATTTTCAAAAATCTTTTTCTCTAGAACCTCACATGTGTAAGAAAAACTAAATGCATAGTGATGTAGAGCAGGAAGGCTTCTACCAAAATTGTAAATTTTATGATCCCTGGGGTAGGGGTGCTAACCCCAGGGTGGGGCCAAACTTAGTATATATTGTTTATGTGTAAAACACTTAAATAGCATCTTCTTTAGTGTTATTGATTGATTGAATATTGCTTAACGTCCCTCTCAAGAATATTTCATTCATATGGAGACGTCACCACTGCTGGTGAAGGGCTGCAAAATTTAGGCCTATGCTCGGCGCTTATGGCCATTGAGCAGGAAGGGATCTTCATCGTGCCACACCTGCTGTGACTCGGGACCTCGGTTTTTGCAGTCTCATCCAAAGGATGGTAGTGTTTAATATTGATACTAGATTGAAACTAAATGTATGTTTAGAAAGAGCAGGTAGTCCATTACCAAAATTGTAAATTTGATGATCCCCGGGTTTGGGGTTCTGACCCCATGGTGGGTCCAAACTTAGTACATGTATATAGTATTTATGTGTAAGTTTGCTGATACTGTATAAAATCTAAATGTATACCTAGGAATAGGAGAAAAGGATGTACAGAAAATGAATTTCACAACCCAGGGTTTTGAATCTACGATGGGTCCAAATTAGTCATATCTTTTAATGTTTTAATGTTAATACACCTATATTATGTAAAGCTTTTCATCAGTGTATGCACTTTTAAGGGTATTGAAGTTTTAAGAACACATCTTGTTTTATACTGTTGCTGAACATTAGAATTTATCTTAGATATTCAGAACAGGAAATTTTTTCAAGATTTCATAGCCCTTGGGAGTAGTGATACTTTTTCACTAGTACTCAGGTGACTGATAAGGCCTGTGGGCCTCTTGTTTATAAGCAAATTCAGTTTTGATTTTGTGCTTTTGAAAAGGGGAAACATTTTATTAAAAAAAACTTGTAAAGTTTCTTTGCTAAATGACAAACAATATTAGAAATACTCACACGCGAAAGTGAAGATTATAAAAACTTTTATAAAATCATTCTCGCACTCAAATGGAATACAGGTCCAAGATTTTTTGAGTATGTTTCGAAGTTTGCTCACAGTTGTACTCAAAATAAACATGGCTGAGTTTGAGTATGGAAAAAGTTTTATACCCTCCAGCCCTGGTGATCCGTACAGTTTTTACTTAGAAAACAAATAGATATCATTTTAATAGTAATGGAACATGCAACATAAAAGTAAGTGTTGAATTGTATTTTAATTTATTTTGACGATATGTTGTCTTTGTTTCAGACTGAGTTTGCCTTGCCAGAACAGTTCAAGACAACCTGGGATGGCTCCAAGTTCAACACCGTACAGACAGATATAGCGTAAAGGAGCGGAAACTGTAGAGGGTGTTTCATACCATTCCATGACCTCATGGACCATGCTTTATATAGTGCCCATTATTGACCCAGTCCTAGGCTGGGAATTAGTATTAATGATAAGAGTAGATCATACACAATTTTATACTTAATTATGTCAATCTCTGGAAATAATTCAAGATAACAGGTTAAATGATTGCACCATTTACACACACATATATATATATTTATGCAATTGATTGCTTGGAGACGATGTATGCAACATCCAGCGTGGATATTGTTGTTTTTATTTTTATTTGTTGCATAATGATGCAGACGACCGAATGATATATGATTTTCAACATGTATGTTTATGATAAATCTTTTTTTCTGGTTTTAGCGATTCCTTTACATTTTAACATTATTTATCTTTTATTTTTCAGTGCATGTAAGAATACATTTTCTTTAATGTAACTACTTTTATGTATCAGACTGATGAAAGCATATTATTCAAAATGGAGTGGATGTGTAATAGGTGTTTGCCACGAAATAAATTAGAACAAAAATGGTGCTATGAATTTATAAATTATCATAGTGTTTTGTCTCAGTGTTTTATACAAATGTAGTATAACCTTTAATATCAGCCAGTGAAGTGTCTGCTTGTTACATATCTGGTCGTGATGAACAAAGCAGTTCCATGAACATGTAATTCCAGCAAAAATATATCAAGTAATTTCTTTTTTTCTCCTGAATCGTATGTATCCTATTCTCATATCACTAATAAATATATTGAATACTGAATTTTGTTTTTACGTTTTATAGCAACACGCACACACCTGCAAGTAAGGTTTTAGGAATTACAATGTCCATCCGTATGTCTCAGTCCCACTGCATGTCTGAGCTTTACTATGGAGAGACCACAGGCACTTGTTTCTGTAAACGACTTATGACCTCTGTATACTAATAACAGTTATTAGTATACAGAGGTCATAAGTCATTTACAGAAACAAGTGCCTGTGGGAGAGACATAAAAAGAAAAAATTCACAAGAGCAGAGGGTGTGTTCTGACCTGCTTCCTTCAGTTCAGTTGTAGTATAAGTACTATATTTGTCGGGAACAAGCATAGAAAGAGTTTGAAGGCTCATTTTTTACACAGAAGTACACTAGCTTTTGACAAAATACTTACATTCGCTGAATCTTTTCTCTTATATTTCTTTTGAAATTGACATTGTTTTCATCATGGCTTGTTGCAAACTGGTTTGATCCGGTTTTTTAGTACCACCTGTCTTCATAATAATTACCAAGTATAGAGCATCATCAAGGTCAAAGGGTGTATTGGCTGTTTTATTTAACGAATGTGTCAACGATTTGATATTTTAGTACTTAAATCTAGTCTATATTTTTAAGAAATGCATAAAAATATTAACAATAAAATGTCTGTTTTTTCAGGTGATGGAGGCAGTAATCATTGCAGAATAAAATTTGCATTTTGGATCATATTTTGGCAAACATATTTAAAGTTTACTACTTGACACCGATTAAACACTTTCAGAGAAATACTTAATTCTCAAGATGAAACAGCAGTATAAACTGGAACTCGATCATGAAAAAAAATGCACGAAAGCCAAAATTATCCATCAATGTACGACACCTCTCAATCCTCACTAAATGTCTATCCATTTCTCCACCCTCTTCCGTGTGGGAATGATTAAGAAAGGAAAACGGTAAATCTGTATCAACAGTGTAATGCTGTTTTGCTCTTTAGACTTGATTAAATTTTTCTGAGATATTTTATGTCTGTACAAGTTTCATCTAAATTCACTAAAATATTTTCAAACTTCTTCCAGGACTGATAGAAAACCTTATAAGGCTCCAGTTTACTGTAGAAAAAAGCCTCTCCCTTTCTAGGAGTTTTTATTCTATTTGGACTGCCTTCTCCTTCAGACATCCTGATAAGTACAATTCTTTTGCTATTCTGCCAGTACAAGTCATGTACAAGATGGTGCGTTGTCTTTATTATGCACTTAATGAGGTAAAAGACTGAAACAAACAGACGTAATAAATAGGCTGCTAAATTACAAATATTCGATATACATATAAACGATTAAAGGTATGACATGAGTATTACATAATAAGCATAGTTGTTTTAGCAAGTACATGAATACATTGTATAAAAAAAAACTTCAGAAATGTTACGTATACATAATGGAAATGCTTAAAATTTAAATTTGATTACATCACAAACTTGTTTCCATAGAAGAATTTGTTAAGCACGTGCATATTGTGAATTAAACATATGACACCCACGGTATTCCATAGAAATTATTCAGAAATAGGTTACTTCTATAAATAATATACAAAAAATAGCAAATCAAAATAGACTAAATATGTATTCAAAATACTAAGAGATTCATTATATTGAAATGTAAAAGACTACTTTCACTGTGTGCTATCTCTAAGTATATAAAAAGAATGATTGGAACAATCAACAATGCATTGCGTGAGCCACACTCGCAGGCGTGTTCGAATCAAGAAAAGTAACTCTAAACGGTTTCAAGATAAGACAATGTTATGAGGAAAGATAATTCAATGTCGAAACCTATATCAACATATAATGATAACTCTTCACATATTCAGATATTTACAAGGAATAAATGTTATATTTACTGATAGACACTTACTACAAGAAATAAAGGTTATATTTACTGATAGACAGCTACTACAAGGATTAAAGGTTATATTTACTGATAGACAGTTACTACAAGAAATAAAGGTTATATTTACTGATAGACAGTTACTACAAGGAATAAAGGTTATATTTACTGATAGACAGTTACTAAAAGAAATAAAGGTTACATTTACTGATAGACAGTTACTACAAGAAATAAAGGTTATATTTACTGATAGACAGTTACTACAAGGAATAAAGGTTATATTTACTGATAGACAGTTACTACAAGGAATAAAGGTTATATTTACTGATAGACAGTTACTACAAGGAATAAAGGTTATATTTACTGATAGACAGACATTACAAGAAATAAAGGTTATATTTACTCATAGACAGTTACTACAAGAAATAAAGGTTATATTTACTGATAAACAGCCACTACTAGAAATAAAGGTTATATTTACTGATAGACAGTTACTACAAGAAATAAAGGTTATATTTACTGATAGACAGTTACTACAAGAAATAAAGGTTATATTTACTGATAGACAGCTACTACAAGGAATAAAGGTTATATTTACTGATAGACAGTTACTACAAGAAATAAAAGTTATATTTACTCATAGACAGTTACTACAAGGAATAAAGGTTATATTTACTGATAAACAGTTACTACAAGAAATAAAGGTTATATTTACTGATAGACAGTTACTACAAGGAATAAAGGTTATATTTACTGATAAACAGTTACTACAAGAAATAAAGGTTATATTTAAAGATAGACAGCTACTACAAGAAATAAAGGTTATATTTAAAGATAGACAGCTACTACAAGAAATAAAGGTTATATTTACTGATAGACAGCTACTACAAGGAATAAAGGTTATATTTACTGATAGACAGTTACTACAAGGAATAAAGGTTATATTTACTGATAGACAGTTACTACAAGGAATAAAGGTTATATTTACTGATAGACAGTTACTACAAGGAATAAAGGTTATATTTACTGATAGACAGTTACTACAAGAAATAAAGGTTATATTTACTGATAGACAGTTACTACAAGGAATAAAGGTTATATTTACTGATAGACAGTTACTACAAGGAATAAAGGTTATATTTACTGATAGACAGTTACTACAAGGAATAAAGGTTATATTTACTGATAGACAGTTACTACAAGGAATAAAGGTTATATTTACTGATAGACAGCTACTACAAGAAATAAAGGTTATATTTACTGATAGACAGCTACTACAAGGAATAAAGGTTATATTTACTGATAGACAGTTACTACAAGGAATAAAGGTTATATTTACTGATAGACAGTTACTACAAGGAATAAAGGTTATATTTACTGATAGACAGTTACTACAAGGAATAAAGGTTATATTTACTTATAGACAGTTACTACAAGAAATAAAGGTTATATTTACTGATAGACAGTTACTACAAGGAATAAAGACTATATTTACTGATAGACAGTTACTACAAGAAATAAAGGTTATATTTACTTATAGACAGTTACTACAAGGAATAAAGGTTATATTTACTGATAGACAGTTACTACAAGGAATAAAGGTTATATTTACTTATAGACAGTTACTACAAGGAATAAAGGTTATATTTACTTATAGACAGTTACTACAAGGAATAAAGGTTATATTTACTGATAGACAGTTACTACAAGGAATAAAGGTTATATTTACTGATAGACAGCTACTACAAGAAATAAAGGTTATATTTACTGATAGACAGCTACTACAAGGAATAAAGGTTATATTTACTGATAGACAGTTACTACAAGGAATAAAGGTTATATTTACTGATAGACAGTTACTACAAGGAATAAAGGTTATATTTACTGATAGACAGTTACTACAAGGAATAAAGGTTATATTTACTTATAGACAGTTACTACAAGAAATAAAGGTTATATTTACTGATAGACAGTTACTACAAGGAATAAAGGTTATATTTACTGATAGACAGTTACTACAAGAAATAAAGGTTATAATTACTGATAGACAACTACTACAAGAAATAAAGGTTATATTTACTGATAGACAGTTATTACAAGAAATAAAGGTTATATTTACTGATAGACACTTACTACAAGAAATAAAGGTTATATTTACTGATAGACAGTTACTACAAGAAATAAAGACTATATTTACTGATAGACAACTACTACAAGAAATAATGGTTATATTTACTGATAGACAACTACTACAAGAAATAAAGGTTATATTTACTGATAGACAACTACTACAAGAAATAAAGGTTATATTTACTGATAGACAACCATTACAAGAAATAAAGGTTATATTTACTGATAGACAACCATTACAAGAAATAAAGACTATATTTACTGATAGACAACTACTACAAGAACTAAAGTAATAGATACTTATACATTATGATGGAAAGTACCGTTAAATAGGATTTTCTGTAAAACCTGAAGTAGCCGATTGTTTATTATATATAAGATTAATTCAGGATTATACACATAGGAAGGAGTGATTTTGATGTCTTCGTATGATATCAATCTTCACATATCACGATTAAACAAATTAGCTACCGATACGTTTTGTGTAAAAGGTACCATTGAATTTCAAATTGAATAAATGAAACAGCTGTGTGTTTGCATTATGTATATACGCTTATCCTTTAAAACTTTAGAAATATGAATTCTTACACGGCCTCCCTTAAAAATGATATTGGAGTCGCACAAGAATTCAAAATATTTATTCATCTCATAACGAGATAATTTGCAATTACATGTACGAGATGTTGTCTTGTATTTACGAGATATTTTCTTATGATTTCAAATTAATTATCTCGTGGTGGAATTTTTTTTTTTTTTTTTTTTTTTTTTTTTTTTTTTTTACACAATACTAATTAGGCTTTCGTAAAATGCTGATCCGGGGATCATCACCTTTACATTTCTGTTAGAGACATCCTTGTTCATTATGATTTTACACTCACTTTGCCTGCTAGATCTCTCAAGGGAGATCAGATTGTGTATTTTTTTAAAGTATTGACACCCGCCCTTGCACCATATTTCTTAACCCAGGGGTCTTAAACTTCACTTTTCTTTGATCTTTATAATTTCTATAAATTCAAGCTGGATGTTTGATGATCAGGTGGGAAGAAAAATATTTAAAACGTAACACATTCTCACTATGTGAGCCATTAAGTCCCTTCCTAGCACCAGACACCTCTCCCCTCACTGACTCAAGGGCCAGGAATTTCACAATGCAACTTGGTGAAGACGTCTCTTATTAGTTTATTAGTTTATGCTAGATAAGATTAATAAGATGTTATTTATTTAAATTCGGGTTTAACAAATGAAAGGTGAAGATAACGAACAGTGATCAATCTCAGCTCCCATAAGAAATGCAAAATAAAGAGTTGGGCAAACACGGACTCCTGGACATACCAGAGGTGGGATCAGGTGCCTAGGATGAGTAAGCATCCCTTGTCGACCGGTCACATCTGCCATCATGCCTAATGAGTTACCAATTTATGTTTCAACACCTTAAAGCTTGTATTGATAGTAACATTCTTTACGTGTTCTCAAACTCGAATTTAATAGTTCACCTCAATGAACTGTCCATATTTATGTTGATAACAAGATTGTACTTGATACAAAGTTATAAACGCCATATGCAGATGGAATATTGCTACATAAATATAGGAAGTTGACGGTGAAGAAACTGAAATCATCCCGTTTGTCATAAAGCTGAGTTGTTAGTTTGCCGTTAATATTTATTTTCAATAAAAAGAAAAAGAATCATTTTAGCTCCTGGGAGCTATTTTCGACTCCATACATACATTACATAACATTGCATATACAAGGCAGTTCCATTACATCACAACATACATAAACTGAAGTTAGACTATTGAAACGCAGTTCATAGTTCACTATTCCCTATTCAATTAGCGAGCTGCGTTCTGAAACTCAGTTCGCAATTCAAATTGACATATGCATGGAAGGTGAAGATAACGAACAGTGATCAATCTCATAACTCCTATAAGCAATACAAAATAGATAGTTGGGCAAAGACGGATCCCTGGACACACCAGAGTAAGATCAGATGTCTAGGAGGAGTAATGTAAAAGTTATACTGTACCAAATTTGAAGCACCAGACGCACACCTCGACAAATAATGTATCTTCAGTGATGCTCAACCGAAATGTATCCCCTGTCGATCGGTCACATCCGCCGTGAGTCCTATATCTTGATCAGGTAAATGGAGTAATCCGTAGTTAAAATCAGTGTGCCAAGAACGGCCTAACAATCGGTATGAAACACGCCAGACAGCATTTGACCCAATGATAGGTTGTATTGGCAAACTAGATCGTTATAACGACCATAGAATTTGCGAAATGCCGACTTTAAACGAGACTGTTGAAACCCCTGCACCATCAACGTTTTTGTCAGTAGCTTGCCTCGATTTAAAAATTGACCATACGCAGAACAAGCTCTTAAGTATCAAATCAGTTGAGAGATATGAACACCATATGCAGGTGATAGTGGAATATTGCTACATAAATATGATAAGTTGACGATGGAGAAGCTGAAATCATCCCGTTTGTCATAAAGTTGAGTTGTTAGTTTGCCGTTAAAGTCTACTTTTAATAAAATATCTATTAAAGTATGAAGCAAAAGTGGACGACTCTGGGTTGTCTATTATTTCGATCTCACAGGGAAATATCGAATCAACAAATGAATGAAAGTTATTATTGATAATACAGAAAATGTCGATATAATATCTAAATATCTAATTGAAGGCCACAGCAAGATATTTTTTCTTCTCACGTAAAAGTTTTTGAATAAATTCTGCTTCATGTAAAACTTATACGGTGCCAATTTTGATGCACCAGATGCGCATTTCGACAAATAATGTCTCTTCATTGATGCTCAACCGAAATGTTTGAAATCCGAAATAACAATGAAGTTTTAGATCTATTGTAGGGGGAAACAGTGTGCTAGAAAAGTGGAGTCAAAATCGTCTAAGGATAAGAGCTATGCGTGAGGGAGATAATCCTTAATATGAATATAAAAACAGGTCAGCCAACAATGGAGCACATTTTGTGCCCATGCAAATTCCAACAGACTGTTGGAAGACCTGGTCACCAAAGACCACGAAGATATTGTTAATAAGAAACTCTGGTATATTATATTTTTCAACTTCAGAGTACTTGTGCGTGTAAGCAGAGTGGTTTTTAATAAGGTAATTTTTTGGATGACTCATCACTAGATATGAATATTTGCGCTTTCCATTTTGTTGTTGTTGAAGAAGCAACTGTCTATGATGTTAAAAAAATCTTGTCTTTAATTTATCTTGAGGAATAGTCGTGTAAAGTGTTGAAATGTCGTACGTTTTGATGTTGATTTGAGAAAAGCTTTGCGATTTCAAGTTCACTTAAATTTCCTTAGAATTTTTTAGAATCCACATTTGATTTACACCACTTCTGGCATATGTAATCGCACAGTACATTTGAAGTTTCCCCTTCACAGCTGTTGATATTTTCATGAGGAGCAAAGATTGGGGTTTGGTAGAGCACGCACTGGATCCAGCAATGTATCTTTGTTTGTAAGGTTTTATGTAGTTTAGGAATCCAGTATAGGTACGGTAACTCATATTCATTCGACCCATTGACAGGAATCTTAAATGTGTCTAAAACTGAAGCATGGTTTTGAAGAATTTCATCCTTTGAAAGGGCAGTTGGAGTACAAGTACGATTACCAAAAGTGGAATTAATGCCAAGTTCGTTTAAGGTACAGTTGTAATAATGAGCCTTACAAACAAAGACAATGTTGTTACAAACTTTGTCAGCTGGAACCAAAACATATTCCTCATGTAACGTATTTTATTCTTTTATCACTTCTCGTTTACTAAACACAGTAGGATAGATGTTACGTACCTTTGTTTTAATATGTCTAATGCGCGATTTTGATATTCCTCTTATACTTTTAATCTATTCTGACAATGTATTCAGGTGTTTTTTTTTTCATATTTAGCCCATCGTTTGGCATAATCTTTGACAGAATTCATAATAGAGATGAAGTTCTGTCGCCAATTGAAAGACCGAGGTTCTCTGTATTTAGGACCTTTTAGAATAAGTGATTTGAGGTCCTGATTTTCAACTCTATCAACATCACCAGTAATGACATGTCCAGCTGGACTATAGTTGAAAAAAGATTGAGAACACGTAGGTGGGTTAAGTTTAAGTTGGTCTATATCTATGCACTACGTACAAAGTTTGTTTATAATTAAGTTTGGATGCAATAGTAGAAGTATATTTGTAGGAAATACTGGATGTAGACTTGAACTTGAAACAAATTGGAATGCACGACTCGACTCCTTTATGACGAAGAATGTTCCCTATGTTGACGGCATCTATTCCTTTGTTTGTAAAGAGATTGAGGAACTGGCGGTATGATTTGGAAGGAATATCATCCATGACCCGTGGTGGTTTAAAGAGCCTGTGATTGGCAACATCCATAATCATAGAGTTCAGTCTATATTCAGGTGTTAAAAAATCCAAGTATAGACTAGCTGTGGTTTCTTCAAATAACGTATGTATATGAAAAGCTCTCAGTGGATCAGAGTAAAGTTTTGTACGAATATGATGTGGACCGAATTGTCTGTTGATGTAAGGTAAAAGTGAATCAAACATAATATCATTTATACTTGGTCTTTTATATGAAATCATGTCCATGACTGCGTTTCCGTCTTTGAGTATTGGGAAAGAGTCCCATCACATTCACATTATTTCCTTGTGGACTAGTCAAATTTCCCACATCATAAACATTATCATTGCATCCATATGGAAAAGTAGTACCTAGGCTCCTGATCCAGTGACCTTCTCGTTGTCTATGATAGTGTATCATGGTTGTACAAAAATGTACAGTGTAGTAGTGATGCGTACATATGCGCACTAGATGCATATCATATACAATGTTAGACAACAATATGTATATTTGAAATGTGCAACTTGATTTTATAAATCCCTTAAATACTAGTAATTCGTTACAAAAGAAATCAAGGGGAAGTGGAGTGGGAATATATGGAGACAGGGAGTCGGTCGTATTCCAAGCGGAGCCACAATTCCAATTGGACCCAAAATACACAACTACCATCCACGTGATCCATAAATGATTGAATCCCTTTGTCATTAAAGTGACAATTGCCAATAAGACTGAGTTTGACTTATATTTCAGTGTATTCTTGAAATTATTTTTAAAAATGATAAATATTAAAGTGTAACGTTATCTGTTATATTTCCCGAAAACAAAATGTGACATTCTCATTGGCGGTGTCTTCGTGATCTTTGGTAGTCGGGTCTTTCGGCGGTCTGTTGGGGTTCCCGTGGGCACGAATTGTGCTCCTTTGTTGGCTAATTTAATTTTGCATTCATATGAAGCCGGGTTCGTTCGGAGATTTCTGCGTGGGAGGAGAGAGTCTCTTGATGTGGTCTTTGGTTTGGCATTTAGATATATCGACGTTTTATCTGTTGACAGTGCTAGTTTTCATTCATGTGTCGATTCGGTGTGTTCCTGTGGGCTCGATATGGGGGACGCCGCGGGGTCGTCCGCTTCTGCTTCATACTTGAATATTTTGTTAAGAATAGATATTGGTGGCAGGTTGGCGGCTCGGTTTTGTGATAGGCGGGATGGTTTCGGCTTCTCTATCGTCGGCTTCCCGTCTTTATGTCGTGGTATTCCTTTCTCGCCTGTATGTAGTGTTTGTGTCTCTTGGCTAGTTCGGTACGCGGGGGCTTGTTGTGCGTGTGGTCGGCTTTTGGGTCGGAACGGGCTTCTGGCAGGCGGGTTGGTGGTGCCGGGGTTCCGGTGGTATCGTTTGGGGCCGGCTTTTCGCGGGTTCTGTGGTCGTTGTGGCATGTAGTCTGGTTTGCCGGTGCGGCCTGTCGTTGGGTCGGGTGCTGTCTGATTTGTTTCGTGCCGGTTGTTGGGCCGTTCTTGGCGCGCTCGTTTTGGCTGTGGATGGCTCCGTTTGTCTAGTCGGGGTGTGGGGCTCGTGGAGTGTATGACCGGTCGGCGGATGCTTGCTCCTCCTGGGCGCCTGGTCCCGCCTCTGGTGTGTCCAGGGGTCTGTGTTTGCCCAACTCTCTATTTAAATGTATTGCTTATAGGAGTTATGAGATTGATCACTGTTCGTTAACTTCACCTTTCATGCATGTATTTCTGTCATGCGGAAAGTTTGATTTAATCAAGATTTTTGCAAAAACCTATGACATGACCCGAGAATCGATTTACCTTGAATAACACTATATCAATGACGCAGTCAGTTTTAAGATTTTAGTTTAAAGTGACTCACTACAAAATTGTCTATTTATTGACTTGTTAAGACACCTATTAGGACGTTTAATTTCACCAACGAAAGAATGATACGGGCTCATAATTATTTTGTAAAAAATGTTTGTTTTTCTGGAAGGGAAAAAAGATGCTTTCTTTGCAAATAAGAACGTCCAGACTACAAATTTGCTGTGATTTGATGCATGTTTGAATTTCTAATAAAACATGCCTAAAAAACGCGGGTAGACATTCTATTTTTTTAAACAAAAAATTATGTATGAAAATTTAGATTTACGACTGAAGTCGTCGAAGAACATGTCAATTAGGAAGATCTATCAGAAAAACATGTTTTAAAAAAGAAATTGAAATGAAATGACCAAAATTCAGAGATAGTGTAATTTCAAGATATTTGAAACAAGCTTGATCAGAATTATAAAAACGTAGCCATAAAGAAAGGTGAAGATAACGAACAGTAATCAGTCTCGTAACTCCTATCAGCAATACAAAATAGAGAGTTGGGTAAATACGGACTCCTGGATATATCAGAGGTGGGATCGGGTGTCTAGGAGGAGTAAGCATTCCATGTCGACAGGTCACACGGATACCCGCTGTGAGTCCTATATCTTTATCAGGTAAACGGAGTTATTCGTAGTCAAAATCAGTTTACTGTCCTATGCTTGCGTTCAATAAGTCAGACATGATTTTATTTTCTAGGAATAAACCGTAGATGCTACAATAGACAGAAAAAATACATATTACCATTATGCATTTACACAGTATTTGATATAGGCCGAGGAGAATAGAAAAATGACATGGCCTTATAAGAATTCAGCAATGACAAAAAGGCAACTTCATACAACTAATGAACAAACTGATAAATGTTACACATACACATTATAATAAAAATAAATGGAGTTGAAAACCAGCAATGTACACATTGACAAATGCATGAAACGAAGTTCACAACCACCTATTGAAAACCTACCAGTTTTACGAAACTTACCAGTTTTACGAAAATAGACTTGCTTCATCAAAACAATACAAATATACATATACATTGTGGGGTATTCAACTTCACCAAAAACATCAGGGATGAACTTCATGTGCTGCTCGTGGAGCGGAAATTCACTAACAAAAATTCTCAATCCGAAACGTCACGTAATATGTACAGCACAATCCGGATTACATAAAAACAGAATGAAAATTTCCGGAATAAGTCAAGAACAATCAGTATGCCAAGAACGGTCTAACAATCGGTATGAAACACGTCAGACAGCATGGTTGTACTGGCAAACTAAATTGCTATAACGACTTTAGAATTTTAGAAATGCTGACTTTAAACGAGACTGTTGAAACCCCTGCACCATTAACTTGTTTGTCAGTAGCCTGCTTCAATTTAATTCTAATTCACTTGCTGTAGAGTGTTTTACACATTAAGGGCAGATGATACAAACAATTTTTTTTCTTTCGAAGAGACTTTATATGATGTCATTCTTTTATAAAAGTGGATAATTCCTTGAATTCTTTTCCACTTTTACTTGGAGAGTGAAATATTTTCTGTATTTCCAAAAAATACAAAACAATAGTTATCATGGTAAATTAGTTTATTTTTCATTTGTTTACCTTTTTTATCCCTAAAAAAATGGTTGTCAGGGAGAACAGAGTGTAATGATATTAGATTTACAACATAACATAAAATATTAATGCATTACAAATTTTACACTTGGAAAATATCAATTGCTGCTTCAATAAAATTACATATGTGTACATTGCACCCTCAGTAAAGGTTTACAAATTAAAATAAACTTCATAATATGTTGACTTAATGTTTAAAGTGTAATATAAACTTACAAATCATATACCATACAGGGTGAGTTTTCTGAGTAGAAGCAGAATTGTAAAAATCACATTGGCTGATTTTCTAAAGACAAAGAAGAGTTATCTCCCATAATATAAGAGTAAAATTTTACAACTTCTGAAAATAATTTACAATGGCATTTATGATTTTACTGTTCGTTTTTTTTTTATGTTTTTGTTTTGTCACTCTTGATTTTCCTTTGCTATTCATCTCTGAAAAAAATAAAGAAATGCCTAATACAGGATCTCTTTGATGTGCCATTTTACGTTAGTTTCTACATTATGACGTTTCCCAGTAGAAACAGGAGAAAGATGGCTGCATGCTTCCTGCTGACATCTCATATATAGCAATGATCCAAGTCCATATCGTTTTTCGTCCTCACAATGTCTTATGCGTTGTTAAATCTAGTGGTCTACCACACGCGCAGCACAACCTTTTTCCAAATTGTCCACTAGAATTCCAAGTTCCACAACTCGTCTCCCACTTCTCCATCAAATCATCTCCTCATGCTCTTCTTCCGATTCTTCACTCTCTGATACATCAGATGATGGATACGTGTCTTCATTTCCTAGGCATTCTTGTGAATTATCACCAGTCGAACAATTTTTTCTTGATTCATCCAACTTCTCCTCGATCACATCAACATTCACTATCTTACGTCCAAGGGATAATGCATAACCTTTCGTAGCATTCTGTAACCTTTGATGACGTTTTTTACCAATATTTTTTCCTGATTATTTCCTCCTGAATGATTCTGGCACCATAATTGTTTACATTGTTTACTGACCCCCCTTCCTGCTCTTAAAACACAGAAGAGCTCTAAGCAACTATAAATGATAAAACCAAAACCAACCAAACTATTTTTTTACCATGGGAACTCTTCAGTGCTAAAGGTAGAAAAATTTGTTTATATCATCTGGCCTTAAATGAATTTATAAAGGAAACTAATTTCTTAATGAAAAGTGCATAGAATTAGCAGGCATTTGATTACTGCATACAGATTGTATTAGTTCTATTAATTTTGATCGGCCTACGTTAAAATGTCTACATGAGTCTTCTTGGCAAGTTTTATCTGATATTTATATCAAATCAAAGAGATGAATGGATATTAAAGCCTATTGTATGCAAAATCCATATTTTCAGCATTCCGAAATTTAAAACAAATCATAAAAACTAATTCAGAGCTTGCATCATTTTTCGCTTAAATCAATGAATGAGCGGAATATTTAAATCATTGCTCTCTTCAATTGAATTGTAGAGTGCATACATTCAATGAATGTATGTAATATTTGAATTATTGCTCTCTTCGATTGAAGTAATGATACAACATACATAAACTGAAGTTAGACTATTGAAACGGAGTTCATAGTTCACTATTCCCAATTCAATTAACGAGCTGCATTCTGAAACTCAGTTTGCAATTCAAATTGATATATGCATGGAAGGTGAAGATAACGAACAGTGATCAATCTCGTAAGTCCTATAAGGAATACAAAATAGAGAGTTGGGCAAACACAACCCCCTGAATATACTAGAAGTGGGATCAGGTACCTAGGAGAAATAAGCATAACCTATCGACCGGTCACACCCGACGTGAGCCCTATATCTTGATCAGGTAAACGGAGTTATCCGTAGTCAAAATGTGTGTGTCAAGAACGGCCCAAGAATCGGTATGAAACAAGTCAGACAGTAGACAGATATCATTAATTTAATTGATGCCCGCAAAATTCTTTTAGAGACACCAACTGTATAATTAGAGATATCTTCAATTCAACATATACCACAATTGAATTAATGATGTCTTAAATTGAATTGTTGCTCTCTTTAAAAGAATTTATGCAAAAGCGTTGTATCTTGAATGGAATTAAAGAGATCATCAAATTACTTATACCGAGCTCCAAATTCAATTTTGTGAGTAATGATTCCACCGCATTAATGAGTACATCATTTGATTTGAGGAGAGGAATAACTGTATTAATGCGCGCATCAAATCAATTATGGCTTTCATCAATCGAATTGATGCGCACATACACCTTAGTACCAGAACACATGACTCAGTAGCAATGAATTTCACATTTTTGGTAGAGGCATCTTTGTTCATCATGATTACTGAGAATTGATCTCCGCTACCTACTTGAGAATGATTCCACTCCAGTAGATCCACTCCAGTAGATCCACCATAAGTTATGTCCACGTACATAGAACCGCCCACACGACTGATGTGACACACATTTCAGTGAGATTGAATAGAACCGCCGACACGACAAACGTGTTAGTGAGATTAGATTGGCCTCTACCTTTATACGATATGTGTTTACGAAGCTGCTGCAAACTGGGAAATGATCTGTCTGGAAAAGAGAGACGAACTGTTATATCATTATCGATTATCTTTGTGGTTGTTTTCAGTGGGTTTCATGGCATTCAAAACTTGCAGAGCACTATTAACAACGAGTCAGGACGAGGAGTGATTTCTCTTTCGGTTGTTTATGGATGTTTTGTGCTATCCTCATTTTTTGCCCCGTCATTCATCCGGGTTCTTACGGCCAAGGGTTGTTTAATTACAGGCTGCATCTCTCACTTGGTGTATGCAGCTAGTAACCTCTACCCTGTGTTCTGGACGCTATTGTCGGCTTCCGCTTTTGTTGGATTAACTTCCGGTCTATTATGGACGTCACAAGGAATGTACATATCTCAGTGTGCAATATCTTTCTCTCAAACCAAAAACGTTCCAATGAAAAAGATATTTGGAAAATTCCATGGGATATTCTACTTCGGCTTCGCATTTCCTAGAGTAGTTGGAAACTGTCTTTCCTCCATTATTTTGATGCAAGGACAGTACAATGAAACAACAAACAATGTTTCTAAGTCTGAAAGGGTAAAGTCGTGTGGAGCGGAATTATGTCCAGAAATGTCTGTGACACAAGGACTATTCTTATTGCCAGATCCTTTGATAGTCAAAATCCTCATGGCTGCATTCACAACGTTAAGTATCATCGGTCTCCTCTTGTGCGTTTTCTTACTACCACCACTTCCAATTACTGTGACGTCATCACAGAAGAGTGTCGCTAGAAAAATGCTCTCTGCTTCCTTTTCATGTCTTTTGGTGAACACAGAAGTAGCGATGCTTCTCTTTATCCCGTCTGTTCTGTTGCATTCATTTGTGGAGTCCTTTCTTTGGATCGACATCTCCAAGGTAAATAATTTCTTATGGATATACATGTATATAAATCTATGTATCACTATATCTATCTATCTATTTATTTATCTATTTATCTAATCTTATACAGGGAAATATTCGTCCCCGTTTTATATTCGCCCTGGTGTCAATGGTCGAATTTCAGACTGGGTCAAACCATTTATTCTCGGCTTGTGGTAGAAAAGCTGAATGGAGTAGAGTGGAGTGAAATCCATTTGATAGTCGCAGTGTGCAATATTAGTTTAAGGACTCTGGAATAAGCAATTCATTCAATACCATTCAAATGCTAGATGTATGAACTAAATAGCCACATGTAACGAAAATTCAAAATGATGACATTGTCATATTATGTAACAGTGGTCCCAATAAAAATTTTTTTACTGAGTTTATGGCAGTGCATAGATTAAGAAAAAATGCGTTTCTGCCATCCCATCATTCATCAGTTTGTTTATACAGCTGCTAAAAGTTCATCGTTTGATATAGTAGGTACCAGTCAGTGCCCTACTCTTAATTTTGTATTCTTTTTCCATCATGCTCTTTGTTTTAGAAGGCTGTTAGAGCTGGATACGGCTGTCAACTTGATTCTGATATCAAAACATTACAAATCTACTGCTTGCTGCAGTGACACATTTTTTAATTAATACTTTTATGGTTTTGCCTTTGAAGCTGTTGAATACTAGTAAGCAAAATTCCTTCATCCTAGTTTCATTCTAAAAAGTATTTTCAGTATATACATATGGGTGTGTACAGCATTTTCTTGGGTTTTTACAATTTGCTTTATTGCAAAAAAAGATGTCCAAAAGTTTTTCCAGCAAGAAGCATATGCAGATGCTATGCGAGGTGAGTCCTTATTTATAAAGAGAAAAATAGTTGAATGTTATAGAAACTGAACATGGGATAAAATACAATTTCCCTTATATTCTCTTTTCCCTTGAATTCAGGTGTTCATGGATCAGAAGCATCAGAGGAAAATGCTTTGCAAAATATGGACGATGGATTTCCAGGGCAAAGTGTACTAACACCAATGTACATGGTTTATCCACACCCATATCTAAGCAGGTCAAGTTCAGAAGAAAGTCTGCCAGCTTGACCAAAACTAAACGGGTGTCTAGAAGGAAGGGAAAAACCCACTGAAGTCTGTCCAAGAAAATATACATTTGCAATGAAATCATTGAAATTGCGGATTCTTTTCCAGATAAGTCCCGGAAAAGTTCCACATCGTTCATTTTTAACACAGCTAGAAGGTGTCTTGGTCGCCATGACACAAAGGAAAGCCACAATGAAGTTACGATGTTGTCCTCCACTACATCTACTGATGAAGAGTCATAAGAAAAACATATTTCCGCCATTTCGCTAGAATCAGTGAAAAGAAAGTATAGCAGCTGTGATGTCTATAATGACACGCTGACTTAGAATCTACATTGTAGGTCTGAAGTGCAATTTTCCTCTTCCCTTTCTTCCTAGTCCTCTTCATTGTCATTAGAAATTTCCACGTCTGTTCCAGTTACGTAACGTTATCCAAGTGATCCTTAAGGTGGTTCACTACACCCTGAAATAGTATCTCAAATCAGTACGAATTGTTTAATCATACATTATTATTTCAACACATATGAACAAAAGACTCTGGCAGATTTGAACTCGAGATCTGCGGTTCACCAGCACAATGCTTTTACCACTGAGCTACGATGATAGACAGACAAATCGATCGATACAAATAATTTCACAAAACATTTAAATCGCCATCTTGTGACGTAGTGTCATAAAGAGTATAAGCTTTAGTGTAGTGAGCTACCTTAAATGCTTATTTACGAATGACTTTCAAATTCTGTTGAATCAAAGACAGTACACAGGGCATTTCTACAGGTAGGTGATGACAAAGAACACTCATTCGCATATAGAAATAAACATATATCTCTTACACAGTGTTAAATTCACTCGGCATTGGAAAGTATTTTGTGTGATGGAATGGGATCCTGGAAACAAATGGGAAAACAAGTTACACCAATCAATGTTTCCGATATGAATTATGATATTCGAAATGTCGTGAAAGATGTTTTGCATGGAAATGTAATACTAAAATACATTTGTGATAAGTACTCGTAAAATACTACATCCCCCGAAATACACAGATTAGTTGTACACCTCGTAAAAGAAGACAAGATTGTGTTTGCTCACAAAAGTAGTAGAAAATTGGAAGAATACCATCAATTTAGCGAAAGAACAAAACTGAGAATGAAAAGTCTTTTATCTGATGGAAAGAAAATAAAAACCAAAACAAATTTTTATACCATATTTGAAGAGGGAGGAGACAAAGATTAGACAGCAGGCGCATCATTTCTTCCCCCAGACTGACAATAAATAAACATTTCTTCCCCCAGACTGACAATAAATAAACATTTCTTCCCCCAGACTGACAATAAATAAACATTTCTTTCCCCAGACTGACAATAAATAAACATTTTGGAAAGATAAATTCATGTACAGGCAAATGCGATTCACTTGCGGAAATAATGGAATAAAATCACAGGAGGCAAGATGTGTCTCCAGAATTCACTTTGGTTTTAGCTTCCAATCACTAGTTGAAAGACTTGTAGAAATACTCTACCAATGTCAAGAATACTAGTCGTCGACACTACCTTTCACATAGGGGCTCTTGATGTCACTGTAACAACATCTCGACATCCATTGTTATTGAGTAGAAATTGAAATGAACCAGTTATGATTGGACAAATTTTAATTCATCAAAAGAAAACCTTTAATTGCTACTGTAAACTATCTTCATCAATTATTTGGAACTGACGGAAATCAAAACCATTGTCTGAAGCCTCCTCCTACTAATTTTGACTACGGATAACTCCGTTTACCTGATCAAGATATAGGGCTCACTGCGGGTGTGACCGGTCAACAAGGAATGCTTACTCCTCCTAGGCACATGATCCCACCTTTTGTGTGTCCAGGGGTCCGTGTTTGCCCAACACTCTATTTTGTATTGCTCATATGAGTTATGACATTGATCACTGTTCGTTATCTTCACCTTTCTTTGAAGTTTGTTTCATGTCTGCAAAACGTTTATTGTGCAACATCCATTAGAAATATAATATAGAAAGAAAATTCAAAGATGTAGGAATCCTTAAAGGCAAATTAAAGCCAGGGAGTATTTTGATATTTTTGAATAATACATTATGACATCAAAATTAAGGGATTGTTAGACAGTATGAGTTGTGAGTAATTTGATCACAGGTTGTAAAAGGATGAAAAATGAAATTTGATACATCCAAACGGAACATTATTCCTAAAATACTTTATGAAAATGTAAAGCAGATTTGGTGAAGAATTGCATTTCTGCAGAATTATGAAGCCTGTAAGTTTTTCACCATAACCATTTTACCAGAAAGCAAATGAATGCATAACCTCAGTGATCAAAGATGATCTTAAAAATGATCATCATTCAAAAATACATGAGAAAAGTGTAGTTTTGACCATGGAGAAAATAGGTAAAAGACATGAAGCGAAAGTAATTGGAAAGGGGGAATATTGTTTAAAGATGGAATACAATCATCTTGATTTGCACATTGTGCCACACCTGCTTCCAGTCGTCAACTTGCGTTGTTGCGTTAAATATCATTCAGCTGGGATGAAAGGTGAAGATAACAAACAGTGACCAATCTCATAACTCCCACAAGTAATACAAAATAGAGAGTTGGACAAACACGGACCCCTGGATACACCAGAGGTGGGATCAGGTGCATAGCAGGAGTAAGCATCCCCTGCCGACCGGTCACACTCACCGTGAACTCTATATCTCAAAAAGCGTTTACATTCAGAGACAACGCAATCAAATATGGAGAAACCGTGCATTTAATAGACTATGGTTGCATCACGTGTATTAGAAACTTACAAAAATCGAAAATTTTAGGATTTTATGAAAGTTCCTTTTATTGTCCTCAATTCTATAGAATATCTATCCGGTAAACAATAGCATTCGATGTAACAAGGAGTAATCAGACGATTTATTCTAGAACAAAAAATGTATGAAAAATTTATTTGAAAATAATCAGCGAAATATTACTGCAATGCGTATTTTTTTGTCGGTATATGTCACATCTACCACCTTGTTCTGTGGGAGTTGATGGTGTATGGAATACTTGCACGATTGATAATTATGCATACACTATCACGTTACTGGTCTAGCTTAATTTACTCTGATACTGTAAAAAAAAAACTACTTTTATTATGGATGACCTTCAGCACAAATTGTGACGATGATTATGGTACAGTGTGACTTTATAATAACTGCAGAATGCATAATATGACATACAGTATATAGTGTATTATATTGACATTGTAGCTGCACATCTCTAGTTTTCTACAATGTGTATTTGCTAAGCCACAGTTGATTTTGCTATTTCTGATTCTTACTCTATTAAATTATTTCACAAAAGAAATAAAGGAATTTTGGGATTATTTTGCTGTTGATGGTAAATACAAGGTTCTTGATTAACATTCTGAGCAAATGCCCTATTATGAATATAAATGTTATGAGTAAGTATTCTTCAACCCTTGTTTGTATGCAGTTATCAAAATTTTGGAAAAAGAGCAATTTGTAGTTATATGGCCAGATTGAGAATCTTCTTTTTCTTTCACATCTTAAACGAGTGCAAAAATGCAATGCTGCCTTGAAAAAATTCATTGTACACCAGCGGCGGCAGTTTTGTTTATGCATTGAGGCAATTCAAATTGACATCAATTCACACAATTATGCATGTGCACATAAGAAAAGGAGGAGGGAGAACGACCTTCAAATGTCAATCAAAGCCTATAATTTAGTCCGGCATACTATAAAATCTGGTCCGGCCTCAAAATTGACCTGACCTTGGATAAAATTAAAGGATGAAAGTTGATACATTTCCCGGGGGGAAATCACATTGCTTTATCAAATCTCTTTAGCTATTTTCTGTCATATGTATGTACATGATTTTTTTTTCATATGTTCATTTCGAACCTATAATGTATTATCTACAATGTTGAAATTAACCTTTAAATTGGCCTAAGTAGAATTTCCCCCATCTACTCACCGATTTTGACATAAATTTTGGCTTTGAGGTCCTACAAGGCAGACCTGCCAGATTTGTTGTTGTTGATATTTTGATAGGTGACAGTCTTAAGAACATTTACAATGATATTGTTTGGAGGGGGCACTGACTGCCTTGAGGTCCATTGTTTTGTTTGATTGTTTTGATGTTTTCCGCCACACTCAACACTTTTTCAGCTTTCTGGTGGCGCTCAGTTTTTGTTGGTGGAAGAAAGAACCCAGATACAATGTATCTGGGAAGAGACCATCAACCTTCCGAAAGTCAACTGGACAATTCTCGAAAAACCGATAAAAAATTAGGGGAACTGTTTTTAAAAACCTGGTTAATTTTCACCCTAGTATTACTTCTGCTTAGAGCTGCACCGCTGGCAATATACGCTATGGTTAATTTTAGGGTTGTACCGCTGGCAATATAAGCTATGGTTAATTTTAGGGTTGTACCGCTGACAGTATACGCTATGGTTAATTTTAGGGTTGTACCGCTGACAGTATACGCTATGTAGTATGCAGTATGTACCCTTTATTCAGTGTTTTACTACAGGTCTATGACAACCTCTAGGCGCTCTTTATTCAGTGTGTTTTACTACAGGTCTATGACAGCGTATAGGCGCTCTTTATTCAGTGTGTTTTACAACAAGTCTATGACAGCCTATAGGCGCTCTTTATTCAGTGTGTTTTACTATAGGTTTTCTTTCCAGGCTTATATCAGCTGCCCCTTTGGTGTAGAATTTGTTGGATTTTCCATGGCCTTAAATGGAGTTTTGAATGGGATTTCGTCCTTCCTTCTTCCAAGACTGGCCAATCTTATCGGCAGAAAGTACGTAATGACGTCTCTAATTATTGGCATCACTGCTTCGTACGTTGGTTTCTTGGTATGGATGCCTACTGATGATGGACTACCACAAATCATGGGGATCGTTGCCGTGCAAGGACTATTGGAAGGAGGTCTCTGCACACTTCTGGCTAGTAAGTAAAAAAGAGTATCGAATACAATATATCGGTATAGTTTTATTTTATTTCATCATTGACTTCTTGCACTTTACATCAGAGACAGTATTTACTCAGGCTGACTTTTGAATTAAATGTTTTGATAATTTTCTTGAATACTAAATAAACTAAACTTCATATTTTATTATCATATCAGCTTGAAACTTAAATTTTCTACTATATGTGTAATACAAATTTATTCCTAAACCACTTTCTATAAAATATGCATTGAATATATATAATTTGTTACAATGTGTTACGTAGTTGGTTGCATTAACAGCAATATTTTCTTTCTTTTAGCGTTATTGTCATCCATGTACACTGAGAAGACGGACGCCGCTTTCGCCAGTTTAGAGACTTGGAAAGCATTAGGCAACACAGTCAACATTGGCCTTGCCTACTATTTGTGTGAAAGATCAAGATTGTACATTATGTTTGCCCTCTGTACACTTTCCATAATCTCATATGTCGCCCTGGAGATGCATCTGCAAAAGAAAACAAAATTGACAGAGGTTGATTATGAAGAGGAGAATGAGACCATTAATGTAGAATTAAGGGGTGCAGAGGATTCAAGCGACACAAAATAGGACTTATAATGCTTATCATAGATAATAAAACTCGTATACTTCAAACTTAGCTTGGGGTATATTTTCTGTGAAAAACTTACCATTGTCCATTGTTGAACTGAATTTCTTAAAATGCATCACTACCTGTTGTTATGGGCTTCCTTTTTGATACATTCTTGTCATCACGGACTCTCCAAGATGTCCATGACAATGCATGTTCTTGTATCGAACTTTAAACCAGATTGATCGAGTATGTGTTTTCTTTCATTTGATAGTAAGGCAGTACGGTATTTGTAACGTAAGGTGCACCACTTTTGAAGAGATCACCACAATACACGTTCATCAGCATGTAATAAAGAATTTACAGACCATGATCATGTAATAAAGAATTTACAGACCATGATCATATACATTTTGCCAGTACCAACATTATTCGTGGATTTACCAATTCAAACAGCTTCGTTAATTGATAAATTCGATGAAAGCTTCTCTATATTTTCTTCCTATATTGTACCTATACATCGTATATCACTTGATTCCTTGGTACGGCACAACCACAAATGAGACGAAAATTAATATTCAAGGAAAATGGAGGGAAAAACCAGGACAGATACATCGCCTTGACGTAGCCCTAATTGTTTTTCAAAACTTCCAGTAAGTTTGTTACTTAGCCTTGTGAATAATCAATGTATTCTACACCATACTAGGATCCTCTTGTATCGATTTGTAAGTTTTGTAAAGTAACGGTACCACGAGTATTTGACTGTTAAGAGCATTAGAAAATAAACACAAAAAGAGTGCAATTTAGATTGGGGAATAATGTACTTTTCTCTCATATCAACGTATGTAAGATACAGATATTCTATGAAAGAAAGGTATGTAAGATATTTCTATCTTTCATATCACGTGACGTTTATCTTACATATCCCGTGACGTCATATTCAATACACAACTAGCTTGCAACTTACCTCGCCTCGATTGACGAACACTAGCGTCTGCAAAGCTCTTGTACAAAAAATGACAGATTGTAATGTCCCTGATAATCTCCAGGTGTATGTGACCGGACACAAAAATACACATTCCTTGAACAATTACTGCACACTCAACAACAGTCACAAATTCCTCATACGCCTATGTCATCCGGTGCATTATGCCAGTTTACAGAAACCCAGCCCACACGGTCTATTACTTCTAGGCCTACCTCCACATTCACTCTGTCAACGTCTACTGTCCGTGTCTCAGGTGAAATAAGTGCCTTCAATGTCCATGAGACTCGAGTCCTTGCACGCGTGGAAAACGAAAGTCTAGCCATGCCCATATTCACCAACAAAAAACACTTGGAATCTCTCTTCACACACTCGTCATTAAATAACTGCATAATTAATATCAATATCAATGCTCCTCTAAGAAAAAAAAAACCGTGCAGTTGTGGATTCATATTCTGATTAGATCTGTCAAAATGTTTCGCGCTGATGGACTGTCGAGTTACGTCACGCATCACCCTGATTATTGATTTATTCAAAGAGGAATAACTCTAATACAATTCACATACACTCGTCGGCCGATTTTTTGTCGGCAACGTAGTTGCCAAAATGAAGGTCGTAGAATTTGATTCTGGTGTTATTTTTAATGTACAGCGAAAAATTAATTAATTGGAAAATTCTCAAAATGGCGTCGCTAGGCACAAGGAAAACGGAAAACTCTAGAAATATGAGAGAAAATACTCTCTTATGAGTTGCCATGAAATATTAAGGTGATTCCACCCTCGGGGTTGCAAAAAAGCGGTAAAACCCTTGGCAAAGCCTCGGATTTCACAGGTTTTTTGCAACCCTCGGGTGGAATCACCTCATATTTCATGGCTACTCATAAGAGAGTCTTATATTCTTAAATGTACTTGGCTATATGTTCAGGTTGGATATTACTTAATATTACTTCTGCTCTTTTGCTAGCCGACCTGTTTTTATATTCTTATGAGGCAGGATTTATTCAAAAGCTTCTACATAAGCATATTTTGTATTGCTTATAGGAGTTATGAGATTGATCACTGTTCATTATCTTCACCTTTCATAAGAAAAAATCTGCCGTGGCCTTCATCTCGACCCTTAGATATGTCGACGAAGGTTGCTGAGTTCTCTGGCAGTTTGCGCGTAAAATAAGTGTTGAGATCCTGTCTGTTTCATCATGAATATTCAGAGGTTAGACATTTGACTTGTGTGTTAACATAATGAAAAAATGAGTTTACTTGTACATATGAATACAATGAAAAAGTGAAGATAACAAACAGTGATCAATCAAAGGTGAAGATAACGAACAGTGATCAATCAAAGGTGAAGATAACGAACATTGATCCAAATCATCAATAAAATAAAGAATACAAATTTGAGAATCGGTCAAACACGAACTCAACTCCTGAATACATCAAAGGTGGGATCAGGTGCATAGGAGGAGTAAGCATTTGCTGTTGACCGGTCACCTTCGCCTTGAGCAGTCTAGTAAATTCGTAAAGGTTTTCAAATGAAATATTATACAAGACTTAAATTTGTTTATATATTGAGTCATATTGTTTCTAATTTTGATGTACCTTTAATGAATTTTAGATTAAATATACATTTATAACCATAGTATTTGATTTATTTCGCATATATAGATCTATGAACAGGCATGTATACTTGTAGCGTACATGCATTGTACATGTAAGAACTAATTTATAGAATTGACCTATTATCCAAACATACTAATGAAAGATAATGAACAGTGATCAATTTCATAACTCCTATAAGCAATACAAAATAGATAGTTGGGCAAACATGGGCCCCTGGATATACCAGAGGTGGGATCAGGTGCCTAGGAGGAGAAATCATCCCCTGCCAACTGGTCATTCCCGCCGTGAGACCTATATCCTGATCAGGTAAACGGAGTTATCCGTAGTCAAAATCAGTGTGCCAAGAACGGCCTAACAATCAGTATCAAACAAGTCAGACAACATTTGACCCAATGATAGGTTGTATTGGCAAACGATCATAAAAATTGCGAAATGCTGTCTTTAAACGGGACTGTTGGAACTCCTACACCATTTACTTGTTTGTCGGTGGCCTGCTTTGATTTAAAAACTGACCATAAGCAGAAGAAACTCCTGCCTATCGAATCAGTTGAGAGATATAAACACCATATGCAGGTTATAATGGAATATTGCTACATAAATATGGGAAGTTGATGATGGAGAAGCTGAAATCATCCCGTTTGTCATAAAGTAGAATTGTTAGTTTGCCGTTAATATCTACCTTCAATAAAATAGATAATAATATAAAATAGATATGATATACTGCTGGTGGACTGTTAGTCCCCGAGGATCTCTACAGCCCAGTAGCTAAGTACTTCGTTACTAGCTTGAAAATACGGATGTATATTTAATTGTTGTTATAAAATTTAGAAATTCAAAATTAAGGATTATCTCCCTCACGCACAGCTTTTATCCTTAGGCGAATTTGACGCCACTTTTTTGGCACACTGTTTTTCCCTATAATAGCTCTAAAACTTCATTGTTATTTCGGATTTCAAACATTTCGGTTGAGCATCACTGAAGAGACATTATTTGTAGAAATGCGCATCTGGTGCATCAAAAGTGGTACCGTATGCATGTACGTTTTACATTATGACCCCTGGGTCGAGGCCTCTGCTGGTGGACTGTTAGTCCCTGAGGGTCTCTACAGCCCAGTAGCTAAGTACTTCGTTACTAGCTTGAAAATACGGATGTATATTTAATTGCTGTGATAAAATTTTAAAATTTATTTCAAAATTAAGGATTATCTCCCTCACGCATAGCTCTTATCCTTAGACGAATTTGACTCCACTTTTTAACACACTGTTTTTCCCTATTATAGCTCTAAAACTTCATTGTTATTATTTCGGTTGAGCATCACTGAAGAGACATTATTTGTCGAAATGCGCATCTGGTGCATCAAAATTGGTACCGTATACGTTTTACATATATGGAACTGTAAAAATGGGTTTTTAATAATTCAGCATTTCAATTTAATTTGAGACAAACATTTGAGGTCAAATGATGATAATACGGTTACTAATTATTTTGTGGAAACTTTATGTGTAGGACCAGGGTGTAATGTTTTATGTATTTTACATGATTAAACATAAATTCTTATTATCATTTAAAGTAATAAAAATTGTATAAATACTGCATGTAGCCATAACAAAAATTAGATAATTTTATCTCAGCTTGTAATAAGAAAAATGCTTAAAATTTACCATAAAAGCACGTAGCATCGTTTTTTAGTGGGTAGGAGGTTAGTATCCCCCCACCCCCACCCCCACCCCCCCCCACCCCACACACACACCTCTAAAAGATGTTTTATTTTATCCAAACGTCATAAAAGAACATAAATGAAACTTAACGGTCCAGTTTCCAGGTCACATGACAACAAAGGTTGAAAACCGAAACATGCCCTTTTATTTCCGCGCGTCATCTTTCGATACGGTGAAAAGTACGGATTGTCACCACCTGCAGTAGTCTATGTCAAATATACAGCCCCAAGCCCAGTTCTTTTGCCAGCATCCTCGAACAGATATGATTTTTCACAAATGCAATTCTATCTGTGATGGGTACATATATAGCTTTGTCATAAGTCATGTTTTCTTGAATAATTATATTGGTCAAGTTCTACAAACTGCAACAAGAGTACTGCAAACGGTACAATATACGCCCGTCGGACAGTGAAATTCAACCTGGAAGCATATTATACACTCTGAATTGATACAACACACATTCTGAATAGAAAAGCCTTAAAGTGGGTCATGGTGCACCAATCCATAAAAAAATTAAATGTTTATTCGGTATATACATGCATACAAACATATATAGATACCAAGGATAACCCATGAAAGCTCGTAAACTTATATTTCCAATGGGGTCCTTTGATGCACGGATATATTTGCGCTTGGGGGTCATTTATGTGGGACGAAACCGGAGTACCCGGGGGAAACCCACGTGTCCGAGTGGGTGACCGCCATACCCTCTCACATACAACCACTGCCGATCACGGGGATTGAACTCGGGTCGCAGCGGTGAGAAGCGAGAGCGCTACCTCTGCGCTACTCGGACACCCTGACATGTGAACTGATTATGTATTTCTCTGAGAGTGAGGTTGAGACAAAATATCGGTGCAATATCTGTCTATGATGATAAAAAGTACAGGAAACCATTTGATCTACTTTTAACCCTAAAGTAGGTCATGGTGCACCAATTAAGTTGAAATGTTTGAAATGTGAACTGATTGTGTATTTCTCTGAAAGGGAGGTTGTGACTAAATTTCAGAGCTATACCTGTGATCATGCCAAAAAGATCTGGAAAACTGTTTGACCTACATCTACCCCAAACGTAGGTCGTAGTGCACCAATCCAGCTGAAATGTTAACTGCACTTGTTTTCCTCCGGTAGGAAGCCTTTGACTAAATATCAGGACAATAGCTTATTCATAATAAAAAGAGCCCGGAAAACTGTTTGATTTATTTTTCCAAAAAGTAGGTCAAGGATGGACCAATCCAGCTGAAATGCAAACCGAACTTGTATTTCTCTGAGAGGAAGCTTTTGACTAAATATTAGGGCAATATAGTGGACCAATCCAGCTGAAATGCAAACTGAACTTGTATTCCTCCAAGAGGAAGCCTTTGACTAAATTTCAGGGCAATATCTGTACCCATAATGAAAAAAGCCAGGAAAGCTGTTTGACCTACTTTTAGTCCTAATGTAGGTCACAGACGGACGGACCAATCCAGCTGAAATGCAAACTGAACTTGTATTTCTCTGAAAGGAAGCTTATGTGTCAATGTCAGGGCAATATGTATATCTCTAATGAAAAAAAAAAGGTTCGGAAAACTGTCTGACCTACTTATAGCCCTAAAGTAGGTCAAGGATGAACCAATCCAGCAGAAATACAAACTCACTTTTACAATTCTAGAGGGAGATGTTGTGATCAAATTTCAAAGTTGTACATGCATCTGTTACCGAAAAAAGTCCGGAAAACTAGACCCCAGATGGACGGACGGACAGCCAACCAGCCAGCCGGACAGACGCACGGACAGCGCCATAACAATAATACGTCCCGTCTAATGACGGGCGTATAGAAAGAGTGATTTTTTAAACAATCTCTTTAAAAAGTTGTATACATGTATATGTAATCATTTTACTCACAACCTGATTAAAAATGGGAAGCGTGAACAGCACACAACCGCTACCTGTATTTCTTTTTCCTTCTGAATGACTGGTAGTTGCACTGTATAATATAGTGTAACTATAATTATATGAGAGAAGGGAGCGTCTGTCAACAATTTATGACTTCCTTATATTGAAATCGCCTCTTTTTCTGAAATGTGAATCAATCCGATGAAACGTGGTGACCGCTGTCTCAAAGGCTGAAAAACTGACTATAAACGTTACATAGAAAGATACCAACACCGATCCAGGTAAATAAAATTCTACCGCTTTAACAGACATTCAAATCACCACACCATATGTGACTTTGCTGTATTTCAGTTTGAATGTTTTTTTATCATCTATTCGATGCAGCGTAGTGGCCGCTGTCTCAAGGAGAAGAACTATATTAAGCCGTTCTTGGCACACTGATTTTGACTACGGATAACTCCGTTTACCTGATCAGGAAATGGGGCTCACGGCGGGTGTGACCGGTCAACAGGGGATGCTTACTCCTCCTAGGCACCTGATCCCACCTCTGGTGTGTCCAGGGGTCCGTATTTGCCCAACTATTTATTTTGTATTGCGTATAGGAGTTATGAGATTCATCACTGTTCGTTATCTTCGCCTTGCATATAAACGTATGGAAATTTCTGAAGATACAATCACATAACAAAGTTAAAACTTCTTCAAACGCTTCAAATGATATTCAGATTACCACACCACATGTGATTTTACTGCATTTTAGTCTGAATGTTGTTTTTTTTAAATCTACATGACTTTTTCTTAATTTGAAAAACGGTTTCAAAGCATTCAACTGAAAACGACATATTGTATACTAACGGAATGTAATCTTTTAAAATTTAAAATATAATCTGGTGGATATGAAGTTATAGATATGAAAATGTTTCTGTACTCCAACAGTTGAACACGCAGTTTGTGTGAAACTCGTTAGGGAGAACAGCACGTATACGTGCGCCGTCCGATGGTCTGTCCCTTGTGATCAAACTAACTGTCTCAGGTTCATTACAGATGGACTGTCCCTCGTGATCAAACCAACTGTCTCAGGTTCATTACAGATGGACTGTCCCTCGTGATCAAACTAACTGTCTCAGGTTCATTACAGATGGACTGTCCCTCGTGCTGAAACTGTCTCGGGTTCATTACATCTTTGAATTTCTCCCAAAAATTCATACACACATCCATCATTCTAGACAAGAGGACCTCTCTGTTCACGTCACCAAGAGAATTCTCCATTTCTGCCGTTGACAAAAAGCTCATGAACTGTTGATTTATTCTGGGTAAAAGTTAAATAATTATATATCTGATATTATACAAAATTGATTTAAGCAATAAACATATCATTGAATTAAATTCATAAGGCAAAGCTACATGTACCATCAGGTAAGATCGTTTGTAAAAGACCCAGTTAGATGCACCGTGCCTCGCTCTGACTGAGGAGGGAATTGTCGCGGATAGATATTGTCACTGAACTATATCTATTTGTTTACTATCTAACCAAAGTAACCATAAATTTATTTTTTCACTCGTGAATATTTATGTTGAAAGTGAGTTATACACATAATCATATGTAAGGTGAAGATAACGAACAGTGATCAATCTCATAACTCCTATAATGTAAAACTTATACGGTACCAATTTTGATGCACCAGATGCGCATTTCGACAAATAATGTCTCTTCAGTGTAAGTAATACAAAATAGATAGTTGGGCAAACACGGACCCCTGGACACACCAGGGGTGGGATCAGGTGCCTAGGAGGAGTAAGCATCCCCTGTTGACTGGTCACACCCGCCGTGAGCCTCACATCCCGATCATGCAAACGGAGCCATCCGCAGTAAAAATTAGTGTGCCAAGAAATGATCCAATCATTTGTGTTTTAAATGATTATATGATAGTAATTGATTTCTTAGCACACAATATTGTTAGCATAATATTTGACGTCATATGACACTACAATTTCGTTACGTTGACTTTGTTATCATTTTTACAGATGTAAACTCCGTGCGCCCTATATCCTGATCAGGTAGACGGAGTTATTCGTAGTCAAAATCAGTGTGCCAAGAACGGCCTAACAATCGGTATGAAACACGTCAGACTGCATTTGACCCATTGATAGGTTGTATCGACAAACTAGATTGTTATAACGACCATAGAATTTGCGAAATGCTTATTTCAATCGAGACCGTTGAAACAGCGAACTTGGCATTAACTCTACTTTTGGTAATCGTACTTATACTCCAATTTCCCTTTCAAAACATGAAATTCCTCAAAGCCATGCTTCAGGTTTAGACACATTTAATATCCCACTCGGTGGGTCGAATGATTATGAGTTACCGTACGTATACTGGATTAACTACATAAAAACTCTTACAAACAAAGATGCATCGCTTGATTCAGTAAGTGCTCTACCAAGCCCCTATCTTTGCTCCTCACGAAAATATCAACAGATGTGAAGGAAAAACTTTAAACTTACTGTGCGACTACATATGACAGAAGTGGTGTAAATCAAATGTGAAAACTTTTCTCAGATCAACAACATCAAAACCTATGACTTTTCAACACATTACATGATAAATTAAAGAATAGACTTTTTGACATCATAGACAGTTGTTTCTTCAACAAAAAAGGAAAACGGAAATATTCATATCTAGTGATCAGTCATCCAAAAAATTACTTGGTATGACAGCACTTTGATTCCACGCACAAGTATTCTGAAGTTGAAATAAAAAATATGCTATAGTTCCTGATTAACAATATCTCCGTGGTCTTTGGTGATCAGGTCTTCCAACAGTCTATTGGAATTCCCATGTGCACGAAATATGCTCCTTTATTAGCTGACCTGTTTTTATAATCCTATGAAGTAGAATTCATTCAGAAATTTCTACATGAGAAGAAAAAATCTCCTGCTTTGGCCATCAATTCGACATGTAGATATATCGACGACATTTCATTTATTAACAATAATAACTTTTTTTCATACGTCGATTCGATATATCCCTGCGAGCTCGAAATCAAAGTCGTCCTTTTCTACTTCATACTTATATATTTTATTGAAAGCAGACATTAACGACAAACTCACAACTCAACTTTATGACAAACGCGATGATTTCAGCTGCTCCATCTTCAACTTCCCATATTTATGCAGCAATATTCCATTATCACCTGCATGCAAGGTGAAGATAACGAACAGTGATCAATCTCATAACTCCTACAAGCAATACAAAATAGATAGTTGGGCATAAGCGAAAGATGTCGATATTTCATTTCGATCACGGCATGTTCCTCAAGGTAACTACATGTAGTTGCAGATTTAGGATTTTGATACGGAAGGGAGAATTGTTTGCCTCGTTTGATTTGGCTATGACTGTGGGAAATGCCCAACATTTTAGTCGATATTATGAAAATTGCTAACTATGAAAGGACATTGTACCGGTTCGGATAACTTTTAACTTTATAATTTATCAATGTCGACGTATTGGTGGGTGTGGCCGGTCTACAGGGGATGTTTACTCCTCCTAGGCACCTGATCCCAACTCTGGTATATCCAGTGGTCCGTGTTTGCTCAACTCTCTATTTTGTATTGCTTATAGGAGTTATGGGATTGATCGCTATTCGTTATCTTCACCTTTCATCAAAACCAAATTCCAAATGATTTGAGTGCATCTTTCACCTGTGACGAGATGATAAACAACTGAAAATCTAGCGGATAATAATAGTTCTATGCAAGGTGTATGATGACGTAATAGTTAAGTGAGGGATTTCCCCACGTGATACGATGTTTGTTTATGAAAGGTGTAGATAACGAACAGTCATCAATCTCATACCTCCTATAAGCAATAAAAAAAATAGACAGTTGGGCAAACACGGACCCCTCGACACACCAGAGATTAAGTGCCTGGGAGGAGTAAGCAGTCCCTGTCGAACCGCCAACGTGAGTCCTATATCAGGTAAACGGAGTTATCCGTAGTCAAAATCAGTGTGTCAAGAACGGCCCAACAATCGGTATGAAACAAGACAAACACTCTTTTGAAAGAAAGAAGATTTATAGCTGCTATGATATTCAATTAAATCGGGGACCTTTTCTTGGTCTAAAATAGAATTATCTATAATTGTTATACCATGAAACTGAATTATGGTCACTTCACTTGTTCTTAGAGAGAATATAAAAGTTCCGAAATTCTGGGATCCCTCGAACATTCAATTGTCGACATATCTCTATAATGTAGTACTCAAATAACTTAACTTTATGGCAATCGGGATATCAATACTCACGTTCAATGATATATCGATTCGATATATCCCAGTGAACTCAACGCACGCCACGGAGTCTTCCTCATCTGCTACATACTTACTGGACATTATTAGATGTTAACGATAAACAGATAACTCATCTTGATGACTAACGGGATGAAGACAGCTTTCCCCATTGTCAATATCACCTATTCATTTTCATTTGCAATGGTGTTTATGTATCTCCATTCAATCGATACACAAGAGCATGTTCTGCGTATAATATGTTTTGAAATCGAGGCAGGCTGCTTGAAAATACGTTGATGTTACAAGAGCTTTAACAGTCTCAGTTAAGGTCAACATTTTGCAAATTACATTTTAACGATCTAAATTATTTACTAATACAACATGTCACGTGAGTCAAATGCTATCTGAATTGTTTAATACCATTTATTATGCCGTTCTTGGCACACTGACTTTGACTACGGATAACTCCGTTTACATGATCAAGATATAAGGTTCATGGCGGGTGTTTTTTGTCGACAGGGGATGCTTACTCCTCCTAGGCACCTGATCCCACCTCTGGTATGTCCAGGTGTCCGTGGTTCCCCTACTCTTAATTCTTTATAGGGATTATGAGATTGATCACTGTTCATTATCTTTATCATTTCATTAATCCGTTTCTTACAAGTGAAAAATATTTATGTTCGCTCTCTGTTTTACAAACGTTCCACTCCAGTAGATCCACCAACATGTATGTTCAGGTTTACCGATTGCATGCTGCAAACGCACGTACATGTAGTCCAACTGATAAGGTTAACCTGATAACAAACATTATTCACCTAGATACCTTTATACGACATGTGTTCTCCAAACTGTTTCGCTAGTGAAAATAATCTGTCTGGAAAAGAGAAACGAACTGTTATAATATTATCGATTATTTTTGTGGTTGTTTTCAGTGGGTTTGATGGCATGCAAAACTTGCAGAGTACCCTTAACAACGAGTCAGGACGAGGAGTGATTTCTCTTTCGGTTGTTTATGGATGTTTTGTGTTATCCTCATTTTTTGCCCCGTCATTCATCCGGGTTCTGACGGCTAAGGGTTGTTTAATCATATGTTGTGTATCTCATGTGGTGTATGCAGCTAGTAATCTCTACCCAGTGTTCTGGACGCTATTATCAGCCTCTGCTTTTGTTGGATTAACTTCCGGTGCATTATGGACCTCACAAGGGATGTATATATCTCAGTGTGCAATATCATTCTCTCAAACCAAAAACGTTCCAGTGAAGGAAATATTTGGAAAATTCCATGGTATATTTTACTTCAGTTACGCATTTCCTAGAATACTTGGAAACTCTCTTTCTTCTATTATTTTGATGCAAAGCCATTACAATGAAACCACTACTAATTCTTCCGAGACTGGAGAGATAATTACGTGTGGAGCGGATTTATGTCCAGAAATGTCAATGGCACAGGTATCACTCGAAGAACCAGATCCATTGACCGTTAAGATACTCATGGCTGCATTCACAACTTTAAGTATCATCGGTCTCTTCCTGTGCATTTTCTTATTACCACCACTTCCAATTACTGTGACGTCATCACAGAAGAGTGTCTGTAGAAAAATGCTCTCTTCTTCCTGTTCATGTCTTCGGTTGAACACAGATGTAGCGATGATCCTTTTTATCCCATCTGTTGTGTTGTTCTCATTTGTGGAGTCCTTCAGTTGGATTGATATCCCCAAGGTACATCATTTAATTTTATTAATGGATCAGCTAAACATTTACATTTCTTGGTGCATTTTTATTTGTATTTGATATATGATGTGAGGAGCCGAAATTCTCTCCTATATAGAAGAATTGAAACATGTATTCTAGGCAATCATCAAATGCTCAAATTGTTAGATGTTATACATGAATGGTAAATTATTTCCATGGCAGGAAGTTTTAATCTTCTAGATTTTAAGATTGATCAAATATTCATTGAGGAGGGATGATTTCAGCTTCTCCATCGTCAACTTCCCATATTTATGCAGCACTATTCCATTATCACCTGCATATGGTGTTTATGTCTCTCAACTGATTCGATACGTAAGAGCTTGTTCTGCATATAACCAGTTTTTAAATCTAGACAGACTACTGAGAAACAAATTGATGTTACAGGGGTTTCAACAGTCTCGTTTAAAATCAGCAATTCGCAAATCATTTGGCCTTTATCAGAATAATTTGTGGATGACTGATCACAAGCTATGAGTTTCATTTTTATTGAGGAAGCGGCTGCCTATGATGTCAAAAAATCCTAGTCTTTAATTTATTGTGAGATGGTACAAAATAATGTTTTAGGAAAGTTTATTGATTTTTTAGTTCTTTGGAATTTCTTGAGAATTCACATTTGATTTAGATCACTTCTATACTGTGGAACAATCAGCTCAACTTTCTCATTTATAGCAGTTATATATAGTTAATGAGGAAAACATATAGGGATTTGGTAGAACGTTTCCTGGATCCTGCAATGTATCCTTGAGAAGCGTTTTTAAAAATGTTCTGGAATGTAGTATAGGTACAATGCAAAAGGTGTTCACACCTATATCAGCTGGTGGTATGGTGTATATTCCATCGTATATCAGTGTATATCAAAAATATTCTTTTAGACCGAAATCTACATGTCTGAAATTGAGGGAAATATTGTCGAAGGTAAAACAAAAACAAACTCACATTCAGTGCTTTATTCTTAGGCCTATATCAGCTGCCCCTTTGGTGTAGAGTTTGTCGGATTTTTCATGGCCTTGAATGGAGTTATGAATGGGATTTCGTCCTTCCTTCTTCCAAGACTGGCCAATCGTATCGGCAGAAAGTACGTAATGGCGTCTCTAATTATTGGTATCACCGCTGTGCACGTTGGTTTCTTGGTATGGACGACTACTGATGATGGACTACCACAAATAATAGGGATCATCGCCGTGCATGGACTGTTGGAAGGGGGGTTCTGCACACTTCTAGTTGGTAAGTAGGAGTATGATGTACCGGTATAGTTTTCATTTCATCAGTGACTATTTGCAATCATTGCCTTGCATGGACTGCTGGAAGGGGAGTTCTGCACACTTCTAGTTGGTAAGTAGGAGTATGATGTACCGGTATCGTTTTCATTTCATCAGTGACTATTTGCAATCATTGCCTTGCATGGACTGCTGGAAGGGGGGTTCTGCACACTTCTAGTTGGTAAGTAGGAGTTTGATGTACCGGTATAGTTTTCATTTCATCAGTGACTATTTGCAATCATTGCCTTGCATGGACTGTTGGAAGGGAGGTTCTGCACACTTCTAGTTGGTAAGTAGGAGGATGATGTACCGGTATAGTTTTCATTTCATCAGTGCCTATTTGCAATCATTGCCTTGCATGGACTGTTGGAAGGGGGGTTCTGCACACTTCTAGTTGGTAAGTAGGAGTATGATGTACCGGTATAGTTTTCATTTCATCAGTGACTATTTGACTGTTGGAAGGGGGGGGGGGGGGTCTGCACACTTCTAGTTGGTAAGTAGAAGGAGTATGATGTACCGGTATAGTTTTCATTTCATCAGTGACTCTTTGCACTTCACATAAGATGCAGTATTTTAATTTAACAGTAGGCTGACTGTTGTATTAAATGTTTTGATGACTTTCTTGAAAGCAAATTAAACTAAGCTTTTAGTGATCAGTCATCCAAAAAATTACTTTGTTTACCAACACTCTGATTTCACGCACAAGTACTCAAATAAAGAATATGCTGGAATTCCTCATTGACAATATCTTCGTAGACTTTGATGATAAGGCCTTCCAATAGTCTTTTGGAATTCCCATGGGCATGAATTCTGCTCCTTTGATAGCTGACCTGTTTTTATATTCTTATAAAGCAGAATTTATTTTTTAAAAATCTTCTTTATGAGAAGACAAAATATCTTCCCGTGGTTTTCAATTCGAAATCTAACATCTAGATATATCGACGACGTTTTACCTATTTTATCGATCACTGTTTGTTATCTTCATCTTTCTATTAAAAATAACAATTTTCATTCATATGTCGATTCGCTATATCCATGTGAACTCGAAATAAAAGACACCACAGAGTTGTCCACTCTGCTTCATACTTAGATATTTCATTTACAATAGATATTAACGGCAAAGTAACACCTCAACTTTTTGACAAACGCGATGGTTTCAGCTTCTCAGTTGTAAACTTTCCATCTTTATAAAGCAATATTCCATCCACATTTGCATATGGTGTGTACATATCTCAAGTGATTCGATACGCAAGAGCTTGTTTTGCCTAAAACCAGTTTTTAAATCGAGGCAGTCTACTGACAAAGTAGTTGATGGTGCAGAGGTGTCAACAGTCTTCTTTAAAGTCAGCATTTCGCAAATTCTATGGTCGTTATAACGATCTAGTTTGCCAATATAACCTATCATTAGGTCACATTCTGTCTGACGTCTTTCATACCGAGTGTTAGGATGTTGTTGGCACACTGAGTTATGAGATTGATCACTGTTCGATATCTTCACCTATTCCTTATTATTATAGGAGTTATGAAATTGATCACTGTTCGATATCTTCACCCATTCCTTATCATTATAGGAGTTATGAGATTGATCACTGTTCGCTATCTTCACCTATTCCTTATTATTATAGGAGTTATGAGATTGATCACTGTTCGATATCTTCATCTATTCCTTATTATTATAGGAGTTATGAGATTGATCACTGTTCGATATCTTCACCTTTTCTTGAATGCTGATTAAACGATGCTTTATACACATATATCCTACACATGTACTTATGTATGTTATAAGTTACATATATCCTACACATGTACATACAGGGTGTCCCAAAACATGCGTTACACTTTTAATCAACTATAACGTTATCAAAACAAAAGCAATTACAAAGATATTTTGTCAACATCTAGTGTATTTTAAAATATAAATTTTATTTGACAAAATTTCGGGAAATTCTGTTAAATAGTCAGTTAATTATGACGTCATCCCATTTTCAAGATGGAACCTTCATGTGAACAGCTGGCAGAAATTGTCAAACTTTACTATGAGTGTAAATCTGCTACTTTAGTCATTAGAACCATGAGAAAACAACATCCTGGAATAAAAGTGCTCAACAGAATGCTAATTTACAGACTTGTGAGGAAGTTTGAATTTAAAGGCACCACAAATGACACAAGACGCAATTCTGGTATTGGAGACCAAGGAGTGCCCGTACCAAAGAGAACATTGATGCCATTGATAGAGTTATTACTGAAACTCCACAAAATCAGTTGGACGGGTATTGCATGAACTGAATGACACCGTTAGCAAATCTAGTATTCATAGAATGCTCAAATTTGATTTAAAATTGATTCCATACAAGATAAGTGTGATGCAGCATTTAAAAGAGACAGACATTAGAAGTCCTTTAGAGTTTGCCCATTGCATTTTAAGTAGAGCCGACTCTGAAAATTTTACAGATGCCATATGGTTTTCCGATGAGGCCCACTTCCATCTTAATAATGTTGTCAATAAACAGAATTTTAGATTCTGGGGTTCGGCGAAACCCAATTTTTATGTGGAAAAACCTCTTCACTGTGAGAAAGTTACTGTATGGGCTGCATTAAATTCAAGCGGAATAATTGGCCCTTTTTCTTCGAAGACACCGAAGGCGATGCAGTGACGGTAAATTCTGAACGATACTTAAAGTTAATAAAATCAAAATTTCTACCAGCTCTTAGACGAAAAGTTATAAATTTCGATAATGTGTGGTTTCAACAGGACGGTGCTACGCCACACACTGCAGGTTATGTTCTTCAGTGGCTTGACAACACGTTTGGTGATCAATACATTTCTTATCGTACTGCAAATGTTTGGCCACCGCACTCCCCCGATCTGAACCCCCTTGATTTCTTCTTGCGGGGTTATCTAAAACACAGAGTGTACTCTCCTTCCCCACAAACAACAAAAGACTTAAAAACAGCAATTACACGAGAAATAAGATCAATCCCTGTTGATACATGTAAAGCTGTGGTAAAAAACTTCAGAAATCGTGTTCAAATAATGTTAAAGACAAAGGGACGTCATTTGGAACATATGTTGTAAAATGACATATATTATTCCGAAGAAAGTTTTTGTTGATTAACAAGGAAGCTGTGACAAATGTATGCATTGACAAAAAATTTAAATCCTTTTTGATATATGTTGTAAATTTCATAATTGTAACTTAAGGTATTAAAATTTTATAACAGTTTAAAAGTGTAACATATGTTTTGGATCACCCTGTATGTATGTTATAAGTTACATATATCCTACACATGTATGTATGTATGTTATAAGTTACATATATCCTACACATGTATGTATGTATGTTATAAGTTACATATATCCTACACATGTACGTATGTATGTTATAAGTTACATATATCCTACACATGTACGTATGTATGTTATAAGTTACATATATCCTACACATGTATGTATGTATGTTATAAGGTACATATATCCTACACATGTATGTATGTATGTTATAAGTTACATATATGTATGTTATAAGTTACATATATCCTATACATGTACGTATGTATGTTATAAGTTACATATATCCTACACATGTACGTATGTATGTTATAAGTTACATATATCCTATACATGTATGTTATAAGTTACATATATCATACACATGTACGTATGTATGTTATAAGTTACATATATCCTACACATGTACGTATGTATGTTATAAGTTACATATATCATACACATGTACATATGTATGTTATAAGTTACATATATGTATGTTATAAGTTACATATATGTATGTTATAAGTTACATATATCCTATACATGTACGTATGTATGTTATAAGTTACATATATCCTACACATGTACGTATGTATGTTATAAGTTACATATATCCTACACATGTATGTTATAAGTTACATATATCCTACACATGTACGTATGTATGTTATAAGTTACATATATGTATGTTATAAGTTACATATATGTATGTTATAAGTTACATATATCCTACACATGTACGTATGTATGTTATAAGCTACATATATCCTACACATGTATGTTATAAGTTACATATATCCTACACATGTACATATGTATGTTATAAGTTACATATATGTATGTTATAAGTTACATATATGTATGTTATAAGTTACATATATCCTATACATGTACGTATGTATGTTATAAGCTACATATATCCTACACATGTACGTATGTATGTTATAAGTTACATATATCCTACACATGTACGTATGTATGTTATAAGTTACATATATCCTACACATGTACGTATGTATGTTATAAGTAACATATATCCTACACATGTACGTATGTATGTTATAAGTTACATATATCCTACACATGTATGTATGTATGTTATAAGTTACATATATCTTACAATGTATGTATGAATGTTATAAGTTACATATATCCTACACATGTACCTTTGTATGTTATAAGTTACATATATCCTACACATGTACGTATGTATGTTATAAGTTACATATATCCTACACATGTATGTATGTATGTTATAAGTTACATATATCCTACACATGTACGTATGTATGTTATAAGTTACATATATCCTACACATGTACGTATGTATGTTATAAGTTACATATATGTATATTATAAGTTACATATATCCTACACATGTACATATGTATGTTATAAGTTACATATATCATACACATGTACATATGTATGTTATAAGTTACATATATCCTATATATGTACGTATGTATGTTATAAGTTACATATATGTATGTTATAAGTTACATATATCCTACACATGTACGTATGTATGTTATAAGTTACATATATCCTACACATGTATGTATGTATGTTATAAATTACATATATCCTACACATGTACATAGTATACTGTGTGTTACATCAGATCAGAATGTACATTGTCTACTACGCATGCGAGTTAATGTCCGTTGCAGTCCCCTTTATGCAAATGTGAATTTAAAAAAATAGATCTATAAAATTGAATTTATTTATTGATTTTTTTAAAATTCGTACTCAAGTCGTATGACGCGAGATATGTTTAACACAGATGTCAAGTGACTTCATGCCACAGAACTGAGAATATGAAATCTACACTAACATTTGAACATTCTCAGAATATTTAAAAGCTACTTTTGATAGATATAATGTATTTCAATCATCTCATTTGCATAGAAATATTTATTTTTAGCCTAAATTCACTTTCATATATATGTATTATGTACACATATTCCTACTACATATTTCTATTCAACATAAAAAAAATACCTGATCAGGATATGGGGCTCAGGGCGAGCGTTACCGGTGGACAGAGATGCTTACGCCTCTTAGGCACCTGATCCCACCTCTGGTGTTTCCAGGGGTCCGTGTTTGCCTAACTCTCTATTTCGTATTGCTTATTGGAGTTATGAGATTGATCACTGTTCGTTATCTTCACCTTTCATGAAGGATACTAGTATTTGAAATCCTGTTGAATATCATGAATAATCACTGTTTGTTATCTTCACCTTTTCATGTTATTATACATAATTATTTTCCACTTTCAGCATTATTGTCATTCATGTACGCAGAAAATACGGACGCCTCTTTCGCCAGCTTCACGACATGGAAAGCATTAGGCAACACAGTCAACATTGGTCTTGCCTACTATTTGTGTGAAAGATCAAGATTATACATCATATTTGCCCTTTGTACACTTTCCATAATCTCCTATGTCGCCCTGGATATACATCTGCAAAAGAAAACAAAATTGACAGAGGTTGATTATGAAGAGGAGAATGAGACCATTAATGTAGAATTAAGGGGTGCAGAGGATTCAAGCGACAAAAAGTAGGAGAGCTTTGGTAGAAATGTCTTTATTACAGTTTTATATCTCGTAGGCACCTAATCCCACCTCTGGTATATCAAGGGGTACGTGTTTGCCCAACTCTCTATTTTGTATTGCTTATAAGAGTTATGAGATTGATCACTGTTCCTTATCTTGGACCTTTCATCTGTAACTCACCTTAGGGTATATTGGTTGTGGAAACTGGAAAATTGAATTAAATGTTTATATCCAAAATAGTGTTTCGTTTTTGTTGCATTTTCGTATTTCCTCGCAATTCAAGATGCTTATGAAGAACGCAAATTGTCCAAAAGAACTTGTATTTTTGGTATCAAAACTAGCTATTTCTTCTGTCCGGTTAGATTGGTTCTCTTCTGTCCGGTTAGATTGGTTTTCTTCTGTCCGGTTAGATTAGTTCTCTTCTGTCAGATTAGATTAGTTCTCTTCTGTCCGGTTAGACTGGTTCTCTTCTGTCAGATTAGATTAGTTCTCTTCTGTCCGGTTAGACTGGTTCTCTTCTGTCAGATTAGATTAGTTCTCTTCTGTCCGGTTAGATTGGTTCTCTTCTGTCAGATTAGATTAGTTCTCTTCTGTCCGGTTAGATTGGTTCTCTTCTGTCCGGTTAGATTGGTTCTCTTCTGTCCGGTTAGATTGGTTCTCTTCTGTCAGATTAGATTAGTTCTCTTCTGTCAGGTAAGACTGGTTCCGTAGGCCTACACATTTGTTGATTTCTCATGTTTACAGAAACACTTTTTGGCATTCCCTACACTTCATTCCGTGGGATATGGAATGTTTTCTTAAAGTCTTTTCTGCTTATATTCCGGTAATCATAGCCACCTTCACATAAAATTTGATCTAACTTTAAATTACTAAAATTGATACATTGAATAATTTATTTCAAATTGGAGGAAATTCCGAATGGAGGGGTAAAAAAGGTTGTTAATATTTGTTTGGTTATTTCTTGTGGTCCTTGAATTTCATTTTCAGGAAAAGTCAAAACATTCATAATAAAAGATAATCTACACAGAATTTGGTTTCGGTCTGTTGATTTTTCACTAAGTTATGACCCTTGGACTTAGAAAAATAGCATAAATTAACCGCTTAACTGATCAAGATATAGGGCTCACGGTGATTGTGACCGGTTGACAGGGGATGCTTACTCCTCCTAGGCACCTGATCCCACCTCTGGTGTGTCCAGGGGTCCGTGCTTGTCCAACTCTCTATTTTGTATTGCTTGTAGGATTTATGAGATTGATCACTGTTCATTATCTTCACTTTTCATCAACACTCCCTACTACAGCAAAACATTTATTACATAAGTCAAATATAGATTGATTCTCATGGCCCATTCCGCGAGATATGCTGATTTACAGATTCATTGACCTTTGGCGGGAGACAGGAATACCTCCCTACCTTGAGAAGATTTTATCTTCACAATGATGTTACTGGTCTATTCCTTTTAATTTATAATGGGGTAAATCACACTGTCAATTTTAGTGTAATGGATGTCACATTACACAACTAAACTCTTGCAGAATTTACATGTATGCCATCAAGTGTTCCTAATATTTAATAAATATTTCATAAGTAAATAGTTAATAAAATCAAGTTTTCTGACACGAAACTTGACATAACTGTTCTGTCCATTATATGAAACACAAATGTACGAGTAAGATTGTATATACAATAATGGTGATCAATTTGCAAAATAAATCGATATTTCTCAGTTTTATCCGTTTACCAGATCAAGATATAGGGCTCACGGCGGTTGTGACCGGTCGACAGGGGATGCTTACTCCTCCTAGGCACCTGATCCCAACTCTGGTATATCCAGGGGTCCGTGTTTGCCCAGCTCTCTATTCTGTATTGTTTATGGGAGTTACGAGATTGATCACTGTTTGTTATCTTCGCCTTTCATCAGGATAATACACATTCAAAAAAACTGAACATGGTGTCAGAAACCAAGTGAAAACGTCCGATCAATTTTAAGTTTGAGATGATTTAATAGCACGAAATAATGCACATATTTGCAGACTGTGTGGGAAGTTTAAGTTAATAAGCTAAAAAGACATGGAAATAAAACCAACATAATGAAAGCATTTTTTGTTGTTGTTCATACAAATTGTTTGACCGCTCTTTATACACCGAATTTGACAATGGATTACTCCCCTTACCTAATCAAGATATATGGCTCAAGCGGGGTATGACCGATGAACTGCGGATGCTTACTCCTCTTATGCACCTCATCCCACCGTTGGTATGTTCAGAGGTCCGTACGTGTTTCCCTTCTCTTTATTTTGTATTTTTATAGGATTTATGAGACTAATCACTAAACATAACCTTTACTTACATCAAAGTAAAGAAGAGTCAAGTGCAGCTTGGGTTTTTATGACATTATTACCATCGACAATCCATGGATTTTGAAGCACCACATGGTAAGTACTGTATATAAATGTTTTACTTTAGTTTAAAAGAGTCACGAAGGGAAGCCATGTGCATTCTTTGAAATTTACATGCACCAAAGGCGACAATGGAAAACATTTCTACATTTAGACGTAGATGCATTTCTTTGAAGTGGGATGCTACCCTCGTATTATTAAAGATTATGTAGTGGATCAGACCTTGAAATTCTCACAGTAGAAAATGAGATGCATTTTTCAAAATGTATAAATCATTTGTCCAACAGGAATATAAAGATTTGTTCTATATAGTTATTCTAGAAGCTGGATTGTATGAAAGCTTGAATGGAATGGACATAACAGCTGACGTATAGCATAAATGGAAAAACAATGGCTTAAGATTCCAGAGTCGTAGGGAAAGATCGTATAGAGTAATTGACTATGCCAATGTCACAAAGTAAGGCTTAAAATCGGTACACAGAAAATATACATGTGTAATGACTTAGTCAACACGGACATCTTTGAACATGCATAATCATGATAAGAAAATTTATGAGAGAAAGAGAGCACAGAGTTACATCCAATCGAAATTATCCTTATCTTGGCTTCAAGAGTGCTTGAAAGGCCTTGACGATTATTTCAAGTGGATCAAGATACAAAGAGTGCCGTATCCGGTCCGACGACTTCTACGATGAAATGGAACCTGTGGCCACACATTTTTACTGGGCAGTCAAGCATTGTGAAAATATATCCACTGAATTCAGAGTTACGTCTGACAACATTGTAAATCACTATCGAGATAATCACCAATGACATCATTTCATCTCGAGATGTAAATTTGTTCCAAATTATGAACCTTCAAAGATTGTGATAAAAAATTCAGTGGATATTGAAGGGTGTCATTAAAAATTCTGTTATTTGTGAATATCTGCTTTCCGTTTAGGACTGTTCTTGATTCAAAGTTTTGACAACACATTAATTATGTATATTGTATGAAGACTTATGAATTGTAATTGGAAGTTAACAGTAAAATATGTGCGCTTTTTTGGGCATGCTTACTTTTCCTAGGCACTTGATTCCACCTTCTGGTATGCTGCAGGGGTCCGCGTTTGCTCTACTCTTAATTTGTTTTATATGAATTATGAGTGATCACTATCTTCACCTTTTCATTTGTACTCTGCATTGGAATGAAAACGGAGAACGTACTTCCGTTTTATTGAACACAAAATCCCCTATCATGGCCTATGAGATTAAGAAGAAAACTGAACTACATAAAGAAAGCATTTCACTTTAAAAATGATATATGGGTGTGTTATATCAAACAAGTGTATTCAAAACGAGGCGTGTTATTGCCTATCTCTGTTTAGCTCGTGGTTGTGGAATGCATGTATATAATAATCGCTCCACTTTGTAGTCGTATTGCCGTTCATGTGGATATCTAAGTAGGTCAGAGTAGCTCTTCAGGGGAATTTAATGTGGTGAAGATAACGAACAGTGATCAAACTCATAACGCCTGTAAATAATACCAAATTAAGAGTAAGGCAAACACGGACCCCGGGACACAACAGACTTCTCCGTCTGTAACGTGCTGTGCGTTTAACTACATTGTATATGACTCATGCAGGTGAATTGCTACTTGGCATCTTAAACTTTGTTATACCTTCAAATCTGCTGTGCTAAAGACTTGAGAAAGTGTGAGAATGTCAATTTAACTTCAAAAGAAAAAACAACAAAATATGTTACATCTTTAAATATTATTTTCACATTGATATCCTGATTTTCTGTGGAAACATTTTAGGAACTAATAAAAGGAGAAACAAACAAACAAAAAACATACGAAAATTCGTCTTTCACATCCCTTCAAATCAACCAGAATTATTGTAAATCCATAGGTATATAACATTGACAATTCATTTCTTATGCTTGAGTTTTCAGTGACTTTACCCTCTCCATATTTCCAAGCTCCGATCATATTACACGTGCAGGGAGCAGGGGGATTTACATATCTTTCTACAGTAACTACTGGAGGGCACCTATTTGTCATATTTTCTCCAATTTCTTCTAAACTTCCACCTTTATTTCACTTGTGTAATTTAGTCGTGACATGTGAACCAATGGGGTGTTTTGAGTAGTTATCGCTTTGTGTAATCTTGGTATTTGGGTTTTTTTAGAAACAGAGTTTGTTCATTCATCCTCAACTCATGAAATCCTTCATTGGTAGCAAAACATATTTAACTTGATAAATTCTAGCAATAGATGAAATTAGCCATGTCCTATTTACAATAAGCATATTTTCTTTGAGGAAAAATGTCTATAGAATGTAGCAAAACTAGCACAATAATTTGAAGGAAAATGCTATCATGATCAGGATTTTATACTATACCATACATTTTGTGCAGCAAGAACAAATGTCTCAAGAGAATTTACTTTATAACTCACTTATAAACATGTTCCGGAATTATTGCCCTATCAAAGTATCAACTTGAAAGAAAAAACGTTCAACAGAGTTTTTTAAATCAAATGAAGATTACTGTTCAAAGCTAGGAAGAAGGACGGTATCATATTGTTACTATTTTTATTTTGCTCTCAATCACTGTCAATTCTTGTCGGCACTCTCTAATCTCTTCGTGTGGACCCTTAATTAAAACGTTTTTTTTTATTAGAACTTTTAATGGAAGGGGATACAATCCCCAACGAAAATCAAAGATGGGGATAAGTTTCTTGTCATTTCGGGGGATTTCTAAGAGTGCCTTGTTTAGATTCGTATCCCCCATAAATCAACAATCTTTACAATTTAAAGTTAATTAAAGGTAGGTATTGATAAGTATTGATTGTTATTCCATAATTTATGATTGTACTCTAAAACGCTTGTGATCTTTTATGGATAAGTGATTTACAGCCCATAAAAGGAGAGAAGAAGCTGATGGTCTTACGTTTAAGGTATTCCATGTATAATGAAAGGATAATGAACAATTTTGAAGGATTTAGATCAACATAAAAGTTTATTATTAAATAATGATGAAAGTGAAGCAGATGAAATTCACATGACTGGTAAATGATTAGAAGCTGACCTTTTTGCACTTAAGACTTTTTGGAAAAGTTGTCTGCCCTTTGTAAAAATAAGAAAAATTTAATTTTCTAAAAATGTATATGGTCAATGATTAATTTTATTTCATATTTTCATAAAAAGAAAGTATATGTAACTTTCTATCAAGAGATAATTATGAAAATATAATTTGTTTTTAAAATATTGTAATAAAACCTGCCTTTTCCATATACTTCAATGTTAAATTCTAGGTGAAATAAATCAGGCAGTAAACAAAATTTTGAAAATTCCTATGGTGGATTATTTTTATTTGAAGGACCCTTCAAAATGATACCATAATTACAAATATTCCACCATCCATTTATTATATATGAAATATGGTGATTATACATTGAATACCTTAAATAATGTATACGCAAGACTTTGTTCTGCTTATGGTCAGTTTCTAAATCGAGACATGCTACTGACAAACAGGTTTATGGTACAAGGGTTTCAACAGTCCTGTTTAAAGTCAGCAATTCGCAAATTCTGTGGTCGTTATAACGATCTAGTTAGCCAATACAACCTATCATTGGGTCAAATGCTGTCTGACGTGTTTCATACCGATTGTTAGGCGGTTCTTGTCACACTGCGTTTGACTATGGATAACTCCGTGATGAATATATAGGACTCACGGCGGGTGTGACCGGTCGACAGGGGATGCTTACTCCTCCTTGGCACCTGATCCCACCTTTGGTGTATCCAGGGGTCCGTGTTTGCCCGACTATCTATATTGTATTGCTTATAGGAGTTATGAGACTGATCACTGTTCGTTATCTTCACCTTTATAGGAGTCATGAGATTGATCACTGTTCGTTATCTTCACCTTTATAGGAGTTATGAGACTGATCACTGTTCGTTATCTTCACCTTTATAGGAGTTATGAGACTGATCACTGTTCGTTATCTTCACCTTTATAGGAGTTATGAGATTGATCACTTCGTTATCTTCACCTTTATAGGAGTTATGAAATTGATCACTGCTCGTTATCTTCACCTTTATAGGAGTTATGAGATTGATCACTGTTCGTTATCTTCACCTTTATAGGAGTTATGAGACTGATCACTGTTCGTTATCTTCACCTTTATAGGAGTTATGAGATTGATCACTGTTCGTTATCTTCACCTTTATAGGAGTTATGAGATTGATCACTGTTCGTTATCTTCACCTTTATAGGAGTTATGAGACTGATCACTGTTCGTTATCTTCACCTTTATAGGAGTTATGAGATTGATCACTGTTCGTTATCTTCACCTTTATAGGAGTTATGAGATTGATCACTGTTCGTTATCTTCACCTTTATAGGAGTTATGAGATTGATCACTGTTCGTTATCTTCACCTTTACAGGAGTTATGAGATTGATCACTGTTCGTTATCTTCACCTTTACAGGAGTTATGAGATTGATCACTGTTCGTTATCTTCACCTTTACAGGAGTTATGAGATTGATCACTGTTCGTTATCTTCACCTTTATAGGAGTTATGAGATTGATCACTGTTCGTTATCTTCACCTTTATAGGAGTTATGAGACTGATCACTGTTCGTTATCTTCACCTTTATAGGAGTTATGAGACTGATCACTGTTCGTTATCTTCACCTTTATAGGAGTTATGAGACTGATCACTGTTCGTTATCTTCACCTTTGATACTGTTACTACAACTGTAACGTATCTAAGGAGTGTTGTGTTGAGAACGGCTACATACATTATCCAAACTTAATACGTTAACAATGTATTCGTTAACACAATTTCCTTCTGTAGAGACGTTTCAATATTCAATGATTGGATGCCATATATGACAGTCGTTGGGAGCTAATATTTTCTTTATAACGTTTTAAACTAATCAGTGTTACACATATACTGCTCCCCCTTCTCCATTGAAAGGGCTTATTGGCAGCTAGTTAGTGCTGCTACATGTACCTTCAACGTGTTTTCTTCATGACATCGACATATATTTTACGGGAAAGGAAGAGAGAGGGGGAGAGAGAAAACATATAAAGGGATAGTATAAGGGAGGGAATTGAGAAAGAAGAGAGGGACCCCTGTACAAATATTGATATCACTACAAACACTGCACAGCCACTGTCCTGGACCCAGTTGCACGAAGGTTAGTTAACTTTAACTAACAGTTAACTTGTAATTAACTTTTACATTTATATATTGATAACTAGACGTTAACTGTCAGTTAAGCTTAACTCACTTTTGTGCAACTGGGTCCTGTTTTATAAAGTTTAGGTTTTAATGTATATATTATCTATGCCTTATGCCAAACTGATACATGTGAACTACGCCCCTGTGATATTGTATTATTCGCTGTGCATTCTACAGAAGTCCCACTCCAGTACATCTACTACGTTTTATATTCACTTTTGCCTATACCCGAGCTGTCGAAGTACATAGAACATCCACATGACTGATAATCTTATTATTGTCTTCACCTTAAAACGAAATGTGTTCATTAAAGTGCATCGCACCCGGAAATAATCTGTCTGGAAAAGAGAGACGAACTGCTATAACATTATCAATTATCTTTGTAGCTGTTTTCAGTGGGTTTATTGACATTCAAAACTTGCAGAGCACCCTTAACAACGAGTCAGGACGAGGAATTATTTCTCTTTCCGTCGTTTATGTGTGCTTTTCAACATCCTCGTGTTTTGCATCAACATTCATCCGGGTTCTGGGACCTATGGTTTGTTTAATTATATGCTGTATAGTTCATGTTTTGTATGTACCTACCCGATTTGTCAGTCTAGCTGTCAGTGTATACCAGCCTAGCTATCAGTATATACCAGCCTAGCTATCAGTATATACCAGTCTAGTTGTCAGTGTATACAAGCTTAACTATCAGTGTATACCAGACTAGCTATCAGTGTATACCAGCCTAGCTATCAGTATATACCAGCCTAGCTATCAGTGTATACAAGCTTAACTATCAGTGTATACCAGACTAGCTATCAGTGTATACCAGCCTAGCTATCAGTATATACCAGCCTAGCTATCAGTGTATACAAGCTTAACTATCAGTGTATACCAGCCTAGCTATCAGTGTATACCAGTATAGCTATCAGTGTATACCAGTCTAGTTGTCAGTGTATACCAGTCTAGTTATCAGTGTATACCAGCCTATCTATCAGTGTATACAAGCTTAAATATCAGTGTATACCAGCCTAGCTATCAGTGTATACCAATCTAGCTATCAGTGTATACCAGCCTAGCTATCAGTGTATACAAGCTTAACTATCAGTGTATACCAGCCTAGCTATCAGTGTATACCAGTCTAGTTATCAGTGTATACCAGCCTAGCTATCAGTATATACCAGCCTAGCTATCAGTGTATACCAGTCTAGTTATCAGTGTATACCAGCCTAGCTATCAGTGTATACAAGTCCAGCTATCAGTGTATACCAGCCTAGCTATCAGTATATACCAGCCTAGCTATCAGTGTATACCAGTCTAGTTATCAGTGTATACCAGCCTAGCTATCAGTGTATACCAGTCTAGCTATCAGTGTATACCAGTCTAGTTATCAGTGTATACCAGCCTAGCTATCAGTGTATACCAGTCTAGTTATCAGTGTATACCAGCCTAGCAATCAGTGTATACCACCCTAGCTATCACTGTATACCAGTCTAGCTATCAGTGTATACCAGTCTAGCTATCAATGTATACCGACCTAGCTATCAGTATATACAAGCCTACCTATCAGTATATACCAGCCTAGATATCAGTATATACCGGCCTAGCTATAAGTGTATACCAGCCTAGCTATCAGTATATATCAGCCTAGCTATCAGTATATGCCGGCCCAGCTATAAGTGTATACCAGCCTAGCTATCAGTATATACCAGCCTAGCTATCAGTATATACCAGCCTAGCTATCAGTATATACCAGTCTAGTTATCAGTGTATACCAGCTTAGCTATCAGTGTATACAAGCCTAGCTATCAGTGTATACCAGCCTAGCTATCAGTGTATACAAGCTTAGCTATCAGTGTATACAAGCCTAGCTATCAGTGTATACAAGCCTAGCTATCAGTATATACAAGCCTAGCTATCAGTGTATACCAGCCTAGCTATCAGTGTATACCAGCCTAGCTATCAGTGTATACAAGCCTAGCTATCAGTGTATACAAGCCTAGCTATCAGTGTATACCAGCCTAGCTATCAGTGTATACCAGCCTAGCTATCAGTGTATACCAGCTTAGCTATCAGTGTATACCAGTCTATCTATCAGTGTATACCAGTCTAGCTATCAGTGTATACCAGCTTAGCAATCAGTGTATACCAGCCTAGCAATCAGTGTATACCAGCCTAGCTATCAGTATATATTAGCCTAGCTATCAGTGTATACCAGCCTAGCTATCAGTGTATACCAGCTTAGCTATCAGCATATACCAGTCTAGCAATCAGTGTATACCAGCTTAGCTATCAGTATGTACCAGCCTAGCTATCAGTGTATGCCAGCCAAAATGTCGATCTTTAATTTTAGGATGTTTTTCAAGCTTTTATAAGTGCACTACATAATACAAAAGATGTTCTTTCTAATCACTGTCAATTTATATCAGTTTAGAAACAATTTCACGCAAGTTATTGACTGCCGTCTGCTTACTGTCCGTGTCATCGGAGCGCTTGGTGTTACCATATTCTACTCGCGAACTTTCATCACAAATACGCTTCGCACAGAGTTGACATTGAAAATTGTTTCTGATTTTGATCGATGAGATACTTAAGGTATGTTTTAATGCTTATAAGTTACATTATTGATTTTTTAAAAAGAAAATAGCACACCATCTCTCTGTTGCCTTGCTTGGACCACTCGTTCAGTACTGCACGACTATATAAAGATCAGGAATTTATACGTTATAGGAAATGAAAAGTACTTCCGTGTTTATATCTGAAATCATTTGCTGTTGTGATGGCCTCTGTCAGCTGTCATTTCTGTATGTACCTTGAAGTGTACCTTTAGAAAGGGTGTTGAAAAATCTTTATAGACCTATTTGTAAATGTAATTTGACGCAATCTGCATATTAGCTATATTTATGGCATTTGTCCGTTTTGATTTTAATTACCAAGGATACATACATTTATCATAAAGCAATATTTGCAAAACACTTATTTATCGTATTAGCCAATGGCATCTATATGAAGCAGAAATAACAGGGGAGGGGGGGGGGGGCGAAGACACCCACCAGCAGTGTCGGAAGGTATCTAAGATAATGCTTGAAATATTTTGCATTCGAATGCAAATAACTGATAAATTGGGAAAAGGAGCATTAACCAACTATATGGACCAAGAGCTATCTGGGGTGGGGTGAGAAAAATAGTATCTGAATGGGGAAGCCCCCCCCCCCCCTAAAAAAATTGTATGGTTCATGCTCTTCAGAAGGGTCATCAACAGTTTGGGGCAACTTTGAAAATATTACAGGGCTCCAAATAATTGACGGCCCGATGGTCAAGAGCAAGTAAGTTATGGATTTGGGCTAGTGCTTTGAGAATAACACATGCCCTGGGGGGGCATTCATCATCAATCAGGCAAGTAAATATTAGATGTGTGTGTCTCCGGGGTTTATCGCATGCTAAATAATTTCTTGATTGCACTTTTGTTAAGTTGTATCATGGAGTAACACAATGTAGATTAATTCATGAATGTTTCTAAGAGAGTTGTCTTAAGTGGGATATATATTGATGTTTGAAATATGAATGCGTCAATCTCGGCTATAAATGACATATGTACATATCTTACAATGTCTGTGATTTGTCGATTTTTTTACTGTAGTGAAAGAAATTTTTGCTACTGGTGTAGATATTTCTTGTTGGTAGCTTTCGACAGTATTTCATTTTTATCGGTGGTAAAATTAATTTTACTGGTATTACAATTATTTTTACTGGTATTACAATTAATTTTACTAGTATCAAAAGCAATTTTACTGGTATTGAAATTAATTTTACTGGTAGTATAAATAAATATTTGTGGATTGGATGGCCACTCATGCATTGTTATTGTAGTAAAATTATTAATTATTTTTAATGGCAGAATAAATAATTATGCCACCAGTGAAATTGTCTTTACTACAGTGATTTGATTTGAACATATGTTATTGTATATATAATATACAACAGGTTTGAACACAAGCTCTCACCTCTGTTGTGCCCATGGGTCCGTGTTTGCCCATATATCTATTTTGTATTGCTTATAGGAGTTATGAGATTAATCACTGTTCGTTATATTCACCTTTCTTGCAGCTTACGAGGTTCTCACCTAAGATTAATTGATAACAATTGTCATAAAACATATGTATAGACAAAATAAATACATGTACGTAGAGCATTAGGTGAATCACTACCATTAGAATCTGCTTGAATTCAATATAAATTTGTGAACAGCATTAAAGATTTTGCTGTTAGTTTCATACTCCAAATTATCACTGCCCCAAAGTAAAATCTGTGTATCAATAATAGATCAATCTTGTATTTGAAAGAGTTGGTTAAACATAAAATTTCTTCCTAATGAAAATCTTTTACAAAGAAAACAAGATATCCATCTTCTCTCATTCCACACACACGGTTAGGAGAATCGACAATGGGGGTGTTTTTTCGGTGTAAATCATAGTTAGGCAAACAGTTATGTCTTAATTTAGTTTGAATGATATCTTCTATTCTTTTGCCAAGAAGAAAATGTTTAGACACTTTTGAAATACTGATATTATCAGAAATATTTCGGCGGAACTGACAGATACAGGTTGCATAAATTTTTAAAAGAATTCTAGCAGCAACAACAACCAAACAAGCTTATTCAACATGAAGTCTGAACATATTTCTTCTTAAATAACCCTCCTTGTTTTTTGATGATTACAGTTTCACCTTATACAAAGTCACACTCGAGGAGTCGTCACTGTGGATCACGAGGGCGCGGCTCCGAAGCGGAGAAAACGCAATATCATTTAATTTTACATGTTACAACGCTTTTTCATTGATTGAAAAATTATTGGAATATCGTATCCAATGAAAAAAAATGAATAAAATGCCGGAACTACTTTCTATTGGAATGTTGGGGATTCCTCTGGATGCTTCGTATTTATATATCTATTTATACATAGGGAATCCTGAAAAGAAAACTCACAGGCAATTGCATCGCTTGGGGTCGAATTTACTATATAAAGAGTACTCTTTACATAGTAAATTCGACCCCAAGCGATGCAATTGCCTGTGGAAAAACTTAACAATTCTATCGATCTATATAAATTTATTAAACAAAAACAAACAAATATCAAATATAAATAAAAATTAATTATGCAAAATGAAATAAACATGGCTATTTGAGGACCCCCCTCACCCCAAATATAACAACACACGTCTGCTTCTGCATCCTGGTTGAGAGTTAAATGTATTCAACCGGGGATGACAATAGTCCAGTTTGTACCTTGCGACAACTTCCTTCATGTCACGAACCCAAATACTAGATACACCGCACACTGCCTCAGAGATACTGCAATATCGTAGCCCCTAACGACGAGGCTTCCATACGACGTTACAACAGCTGTGACACCTTAGGAAACCACTGACAAAACTTTAAAAACCCTCTGTAACACTTACTTGTCAACCTGGAAGCCATGACAACCCTCAATAGAACCCTACCTGGCATCCCACGTCATGATTATGCACGTGTACCACGCTTTCCGTTAGTACCGACATCGAACTTTGCACTTAATTTCAGTTCCACTCAACAAAATTCCAGTAAATTTCTCTCAACAGGACTTATCTCTAACTCATCCTTTTAAAACTGCATTCTTCAGTCCACAAGAAACCTGTTTGCTCAACAGTAAACAACAGTTTGTGGAAGTCACCATTAGGCCAAACGGATTTTTTTTAAAGTTGTGTATTCACAAATTACTACGCCCATCTCGAAATGACATAGAATGTAGTCCAAGAATAACTCGTTAATTCAACTCATCATATAATGTTTTATCATATAAACTCAATATTTAAATTATTAAATGATAAAGAATGAATTTATTATTTTTTCGTTGGATGGAGGTATACCACGAAAAAAAAAGACGGAAAACTTTTGCCTCATGCGCTACGAGCAATGATGAAGTTTTCCGTCTATTTTTTCGCGGTATACCTCCATCCAACGAAAAAAAAAATAATTAATTTCTTAAATAACCGAGTATAAGATCGTTTTTCTCATAAAATACATCATATTTCTGCACACATCTTATAGCATAGAGTGTGGTAGATATATCTTGATCAGTCAAATTTGTCACCGAATTTCATAAATTCGTCCTTACCTCAAACACTAGGTCTGTACAGCGTTAAAATTGATGATTTAAGGTAGCTCCATTCTCATGTGACTTATCAATATTAATGGTTAAAAGTGGAAAAACTTTATTAATTTACACTCAGTATAGTTTAATTTAATTAACAACCAAAGAAAATGTATATGTTACCACCTTTTTAAAGATGTCAGACAAACAAAAACAGAAGTATACATCAACATCAGAAAATCACACATTTTCGTCAAACAGAATAATAAAAATAGATAAAAACTTGTTCAAATGACAAAATTTAGATATCAACAGTTTTAAGAAACTGCTAATTCATAAATACGTACAGATTAATTGTGGAAATTAGGGAAACCAATGTATAATAGACATCCAGTAGAGGAAATTTCAGCATAGGAGTTATTGCCCTTGACAACATTTTTAAAATCCTAAATAATTGATTATCTATGGAAAATATAAACTTTTCAGTATTATTAGTTTACCAGATATTTTATTGTATCCAGTGAATAACATTCCTCAGAAAAATATATTTCTATCATGTACAAAGTTTAATTTATTAAGATTTTTGCAAAAGCCTATGACATCACATGAGGATCGATCGACCTTAAACCCATCTTTCTCGGGCAATTCATCTCCTTGTCTTTGATTTTTTTTTTTAGCATGTGCTTTTAGTTTGTCTGTCCACACTCAATTTCAACCTTCCACGTAGCTTTCGAATCAATCTATAGACTTTCTTTTTTTTCAAGAAAATATTGAACAGATTTTTTAACACATCTGTCATTTTGATTCCTGTTCTGCAGACACAACTGAAACTTTGATGTAAAAATAATTCACCAGATACTTAATTAGATATATTGTCTTGTCCACGGTGGTCTAGAGGAAGAGTGTTTGCCCCGCATGCGGAAGGTCGGAGTTCGAAAAATCCAGATCGAAGTAGTTTGCAACAAACATGCATTCATTGTCGCAGATGAAAGCAATGTCAATTTCAAAAGAAATATGAGAGAAAAGATTCGGTGAATGTAAATATTATCTGATAAAAGTATCGAAAGTGTATTTATTTCAATTCATTGGAGTTAAAACTAATAAATCATTAAACAAAATAAACAAGGCATCACACTTTTGAAGATGAGAGCGAGACACTCATGAACAGAATCATATATCGTCAAAAAATTGCATTTTTCTATCAACTGCAAAATTTCACAAAACTAGAGTGATTCACAAAGAATTTCCCTCAACTCCACCTCCATTCATGTTGACCATGAACAGTTCAAAAGTGATGTTCATTTCTTATATTAATATTCATTTACTTCGTCTTTCACTGCCTTTTATCAGCATTGCACGGTGCACTGTATTTTGGATTACCACAAGATTGGGATGATAATCCACGTAAGTTCACAATCTTAATCCGAGGTGTGACTTTGCGACATCTTTGTTACACATGTTGTATTTTTTCGAATCATTACGCTCTCTCAGTCGCGTGCTTTAAACTAGTTCATAATCCGTTCATAATCAATATGAAGGGATTGTGCCGCGTGCTGAAATTGTTTGGTTCATAGAGGAAAATGCAATTTGTAATATAAATAAAACAATATAATAGGTATTCATGAAACTTTTTCTTTTTCAAAAATATATAAAACGTTTGTGAAAAATAAAGGAAATCTATCGCATGATTAGCTTGATAAGGAGTTCAATGAAAACCGGGTTGTTGCCCTTGGATTCAATATTTTGAGGCATATCATTATAATTATGTGCGGGGTTCTTTGGCGGTAGGTTTGGAATGGGCTGTTTGCTTTGGTCACGTGGTTAAGACGGCAATCTAAGCACGCTCGTTAGTTTAGAAGTGTTATACATTAGACACGTACTGGTAAATTTACTAAAACTGTAAGGCGGACAGTGATTATAGTATCAAATAGAATGTATGGCGGACAGTGATTATAGTATCAAATAGAATGTATGGCGGACAGTGATTATAGTATCAAATAGAATGTATGGCGGACAGTGATTATAGTATCAAATAGAATGTATGGCGGACAGTGATTATAGTATCAAATAGAATGTATGGCGGACAGTGATTATAGTATCAAATAGAATGTATGGCGGATAGTGATTATAGTAACAAATAGAATGTATGGCGGACAGTGATTATAGTATCAAATAGAATGTATGGCGGACAGTGATTATAGTATCAAATAGAATGTATGGCGGACAGTGATTATAGTATCAAATAGAATGTATATGAACAGTTTCTGTTTTGTTTAATTTGAAAATTTGATGTGTTTATGTTTGTAAAGAATAACGTGCTAGCGAGCTGCTACCCTACTGATAACATGGTTTTTCTTATTTTATGGAAATCAGCATTTAATTAATATATATTCGGACGAACGAAGTGAGGGAGAATATAATTGATTTTTCATATTTAAAATCCACCTATGACGTCATTCTTTTGTTCAAACACTCCATTATTTTTCAGGAATGGAGAGTTCGGAAAGTAGGTCAACCTTTAAACAAGTAGATATAAATGCATGCAACAAAAGAATGAAAAACGTAAGACATGATTAAAGTTAAATTAAAATTTAGTTTTTATTAATGTTTACAGTGGATTTTAAGTGTGTCAATGTACTCGTATCACTCCATTCCTTAGAAGTAATGGCGCGATACTCGTACGTTAACCCTTACGTAACACCAACTTTTGAAATATTTCATGTTTAACAAATTTTTTTACAATAACTATTGGAAAAGACTTCAACAAAGTTTATGTTTCTATCGTGTATGAATTTAAATAAATCATTGATTTTGCCAGCTGTTCATCTTCACAAGTCAAGGGTTATTGATCTTGTATAATGATAACAAGCAACAGATTGTACATCAACATCACAACACAATGATTATCAAATAAAATGATTACGTATATGATGTACTTACACATGTAGTCGGGTGTGTGTTTATATATCTACGTTTTGTGCAAATGCATCACATATAATGAATTTTGATGGGTAAATCATCTTCACAAGTCAAAGGTTATTGATTCGTTACCTCGTACTATAAAACTTTTGATTGAAGTAATTGCAACGTGGCCTCGTTGGGTGTTAAATTAATATATTTCATGTTTAGTTTGTTAATCATTGTTATCCTTTAAAGGGACATGTTAACATTGGTTAAATTTTTTAAGTTAAACATTAAAATTATAACACATTTAAAGTTGACAATCAAAAGTTGGACCTTTTTAATGCAATGATGAAAACAATATTGTATGTATACAACGCTCCAAGCTTTGTTGATGTGTACAAACAAGTGAAGTGTGAACTATGAAATTTAAAGCATCAAAGTTTTGCACAGACACATCTTTAGTTTTTAAATGACACCTTTTGCCTTAAGAATATTTAAAATGTCATATTAACGGCGAAAATAACGAACAGTGAAATCTCACAACTCCTATAAGCAATACACTTTAAATAGTTGGGCAAGCACAGACCCCTGGACACAACAGAGGTGGGATCAGGTGCCTAGTAGGAGTAAGCATCCCCTGTTGACCGTTCACATCCGCTGTGAGCCCTATATCCCGATCAGGTAAACGGAGTTATCCGTAGTCAAAATCAGTGTGCCAAGAACGGTCTAACAATCGGTATGAAACACGTCAGACAGCACTTGACCCAATGATGGGTTGGTAACGGTATATCAAAATTCATTGAGACACTTCAAGTCTTTGCCGTTATTTACTAGTATCTAATATTTGAAATAGTGAAGTTGGGAAGAGGTAACAAGTCGGCATAGCTATTAAATAATAATTTTTTTAAAAATAAAAGTAAATTGTTTCATTTATCTGCAGAATCAACGCTGTATTCGATATATCTATATTTAGAGCGGGGATTCACAAGGTACAGGGTGTGTACGAAAGTGGACTTCGCGTATTGAAAGAAATTATTTATGAATTTTTCTACACTAGAGTAAGGCAGAAAAATTTTAAACTAATTAACTGAACATAGAGATATTGATAACATTTTATTAGCTTGTGCTAAAACTTATTAATTATTATTGATAAATTGTAAGGTTTTTAATTAGTTGGCTATATAAATTCTATAGTGGTGTTCACTGCGATCACCTATCGTTTGATATTTGTTCACTGCGAACAAGCTCTGTTGTAGAGGCTTGAGAAGGATCTGGTGCATTTCCTGAAGTGTAGGCCTCTAGTGGTACCACAAGAAGAAGTACAGAGCATACCTATGTTAGTCTCTGATAGCAAAGGGGTACGTTTATAACGAGAAGAAAATACAATACCCATTGTCTTCCTTTGCAAGAAGGGAGCCACACCAAGGGAATTAGTAGCTCTACTTATAGAGGAAGTCCCTCGTCTCGTGCAGAGATACATAAAAGAGGTGACAGTTTACTTTTGGAGTGGAACTTGTGTTATAACAAGAAAACAAGGGAAATACATAAACGTTCGAGACCACACTGGTAACACTATTCCTTCAGTTTTGCAAGAGCTATATCGTGCAAAAGACTTTGTTCTTAGCAGGAATTGCAGAATAAAATTTGTAGGAATTCTTATCTATTTAGTTTTCCTGTACAACGACATTAAGGGACATCGAAACCCCACAGTGTTCTTGGATTCGGAAAAAACGGTAGAGATACAATTAACAAGTTTAACCAGAATATAGAACAGATTAACCAACAACTTGGTCGTAACACCCTTAAGTTTAACGCTGATCTGCGTAATACTCGTCGAGGCAGGAAGAGGTACTATTTTGAGTTGTTGTCTGATGGACTACATCCTGGTTACCTTTTGGCAAAAAAGTGGTTACGTCGCCTAGAACTGGATATCGTACGCGAGTGCTACACACCAAGTGATACATTAGAGGTAGATGAGCAGGAATACTTAGCATTTCAACAGAATGATGGAAGAACATCATGAAAGTGAAGAAATCTTGTTGAGTGGCAATGTCCTCTCTGGAGAAGCAACAGATAGTGGGGTTGTTTCAGGTCAGGAGAAAGAGAGATGGAAGTTGGCTTCAAAAGACCCTGAAATCCTTCAGGGTGTCATTTGACAGGCAGCAACAGATACACCAGGAGGCTTTCACAAGGACTTTACGGGAAATGAAGGAATCTACAACAGAGGAAATTGGCAGACAGCGCACCCAATTTGAATGCTTCTTTGTAGAATCTAGAGAATAACTCCTCCATGCCTGCCGAAATCCCATGTTTGCATTAACCCCGAGACCACATGCGGACTTGGGGTTTGGTCAAACTGACCAGCATATGTTCCTTGGTCCTCAAGACTACACTTCTATTCCTGGACCACATGTGGCCTTGGGGCAGAGACAGCAGAATCCAAACACTTTTCAAGCTACGGACAATCTTCAACAGCGCAGAGGTGCTGACAGACCATTTGAAGATACCTTGCGTGTTATTGAGGCCAGACAATAGCAAAGACCCACTCCTTATGGACCAAATCGAAACAACGCTAGATCTATGGAATATTGTGTGCTTAGGAAGGGCCCGCAGACTAAGTTACCCACTTACGAGGGCCATGACGACATAGAAGTCTTCTTTGTCCCATTTGAGAGGTTATCTGAACGTTATGTTTGGACGGAGGCTGAAAAGATAGATAGACTGTACGAAAGCTTAAAGGGTAAAGCCATGTGGTATGTGTGCTCATTACCAAGGGCCTTGACAGCTGATTACAATTCTCTCAGTGACAGTCTTATCAAACGTTTTGGGAGAAAGGACCCCCCCCCCCCCCCCCCCCCGGCTATGGTTCGCAGAAAATTGGCGGAAATTCTCCAAAGAGTGAGTCGAATGATGAATTTGGGGAAGAAGTACGTCGCCTTGTCACCCAAGCGTATCCCGCCACAGATCTAGGAATGCAAGATCAACTTGCCACAGAGGCATTCCTTAAGGAATATCGTAACTCAAGGATTGCCTATGATGTATTAAAGAGGGGTCCAACATCTTTGAATGAGGCGATAGAACTTGTTACATACCAGGAATATAATTATCGGGCGACCGTTGGTAGAGATTACGACCAGCAATGAAGAGAGAGGACCAGACGGGTTGCTTGGACAGATGCTTCTTTAGAGGAAAATCAAGAGGTTCTTGGGACACGGAGAGTACAAAGACCTACTTATCTCTCCCTGGAACAATTTGATAATAGACTGAAACAGATCGAGTTACAGCTCCAGAGAAGTCAAGAAAAGGATATGGGAAACGTGATCAAATATTCAAAGAGTTAGATTCTCGTTGTTTTCAGTGTGGGCAAACTGGGCATTACAAGAATGAATGCAGGTTAAAAACTTCACAAGCCAAGCTGCCAGATCAAAAGCTGCAGTTGGTGAAAGATGACAAGATAAACTGCACAAGACTTCACTCAACTGGTAAAGGAATTATTGTTCCGATTGCTATTAATTGTGTCAAGACAAGTGGTATGATAGACACTGGGGCTGACGCGACTGTGATCTCTTCAAGAGTTGCTGCGGAAGCAGGAATTAAAACTGAGTGTTGCAGAAAAGTGTGTATCCTTAATGCGGAAAATGGAGCAGAAATGACTGCATTTGGAGGGGTCACTGCGACCATTCAAATTGGTAGTCATAAAGTCTGTTGACAAGTCTATGTGGCTCCTATACGGGATTCGGTCTTAATTGGGGTGGATATCCTGAAGTCTTTAAGTGCTGTCATATTTGCTGGACAATGCAACCTCCGTATTGGGAAGGAGGTTATCATGAGGACTGCTCAATTGAATTAAGGTGTCCCATACAAAAATAAAGTAGAACAGATGCATAAAATGGCCTTTCGTGTTTTATATGGAAAATATTTAATTGAAAATATCCGAGAACGAAACGACGTTTAAACCGATATCCAGTAGGCTTCCATATATTTTCATCGAGACATGTTTTTAACATCACGAGACTATCACGTGACATTATATATTTAGAACCAACAAAAATTATTGTGATAATTACAAAAGTGCAACGATATCGGTTACATGCAGGCCGACCCTTTTAATATTGAAAAACAGAGCCTCCTTTACATTAACTGAAACGTTTTGGGAGCAAGTTCTCCGATAGAAGGAAGGAAGTTTAAAATGCATCTAATGCAGCATATTTCTTAATTTTCGAGAGTATGCAAGAGTTTATCAGATGCGAAAAGGGGTTTCTTTTTGTGTCAGAAGTTGCTCTCAACACTTCTCTGATATATCAATGTAATAAGAATATGAATATATAAACATCAAGCACCACAATACATTGTACATCGTTGCAGTTTTACATTTACTGCAGTTGGTCGCAATAATTATGTAAATTAAACGCAGTGCTAATCCGAATCAGGAGAATATGTAGGGGCGATTTCAAGGTAACAATAAAAAATGAGCATCACCTTCGTGCAAACTAGATATGATAAATGCAGAGTGATTTGATATGAAAAAGAAATAATACATGATTATATGATAAGCATTTGACAAGAAAATTTTTCATGTATACTGCTTATCACTTGATAACGGTAGTAAATAACGACATACTATTATGACACTTTCCCCGCGATACAACTGTAAGAACTTGTACGTCGTGACGTACGTTTTCATTGTGACGTCATGTGGTGCGAAGTGCACTGAGGTACATTTAAATACAGCACTGTAATACGGGACTTTCGGGATGTGCCGGAACGACCGATTAGAATCGACATTTATACACCGCGGTCACGTGATAGTAACCAATTGTAGGGCAAAGTTGACATCGATACAAAATGACGTTCCGATTGTAGCAGACGGTCTTTTAAGATATGCGTAGCCCTAGAAAGAGAAAAAGCGCTGACCACCTGAGTCACTACTGGTGCTCAGTACCTGGTTGCAGATCTGATGGAAGAAAGAGAGTGCATCTAGACGACCATCCTTGGATGCAAGGCGTTAAGTTTTACCCGTATCCAACATTTCTCCGCTTTTTATCCATGTCGGCATAATCACCTTTCATTTCCACGTCCTCGAGGTCTATTTCTCTTGCCAACTCACATAGTTTGATTAAATGCGTTTTCCTATATATGCTTGTAGCAATTCCTTTCTTGGAAAGATAGCATTTTAATGCGGGAACTTGATAACAATTGAAGTCTTCCATGCTTGTTTACCTAGTTAAACCGGAAGTGACATGCCCTACAATTGAGTTCGACGCGCGATAAAAGTCAGAGTGGATCCGTATCTCGAAAGTCCCGTATTGTTCTCGGGAAGCCTTAACTGAACTGAGTGTGAGCTATGATGGTGGAAGTTCCATTTGCAGTGCAGTTGTGGTTGATGAAAATTGTTGGTTGCCACCAGAAAGCGAAAAGGTCATTATAGGTCGTGTACAAAATACTCATGCAGGAACTCTAGCTGATCTTGATGCTTGTGATGATGGGTCCCCTAGAGGAATCCTAATTGGGTCTTGCTTGGTAAACATGAAAACAAAAGTACCTGTTAGAGTACTAAACGTCCGAGATGAAAAAATCCGTCTTGTGAAGGGAACTCATCTATGTAAACTTTGTTAGACAGAAAGTGAAGTCCAAATAATGTCAACATGCACTGAAGGGAAGCCGGAAGTTGGAGATATCCGTCATACAAATTATTACCGGAGATTCATAAGAGGTTACGCTGAAATTGCGCAGCATCTGCACAACCTCACACGAAAAGGTGTTGTATTCCATTGGGACCATGAACAAGACTTTGCTTTTAATGCCCTTAAAAGACTCTAACGTCTGCACCTATATTGGCGTGTCCCCTTGCAGAAGGAAAAATGTTCTTGGACACGGATGCTTCGAATGTTTGTATTGGGGCAGTGCTTTCACAGGAGCAAGATGGCGTTGAGAGAATAATTTCTTTTTCCAGTAGACGTCTTGGACCAGCGCAGGAGCGTTACTGAGTCACGCGACGTGAGCTGATGACTGTAGTTGCGTTCTGCCACCAATACAAACATTATTTACTTGGGAGGCAGTTCTTGTTGCGAACGGATCATAGCAGTCTTGCCTGGTTGTTCCGCTTCAAAGCACCACAAGGTCAACTAGCAAAATGGTTGGAAGAACTTGGCCAATTCTCCTTTGTGATTCAACACAGCGCGGGTAAGTTTCATGGTAATGCAGATGCTTTGTCAAGAAGGGAAGAAGATACATGCAATTGTTACCAGGCTGATGCATGCTTTGGAGATGGCCCATGATGTTGCCAAGAAAACTCTTCAACAAGCCCAAAGGAAATAGAAATGTTTGTATGACATGCGTGTTCTCGAAAAACAGTATGAAACTGGAGATTTGGTATACGTAAACAAATTGTCTAAGCAGGTAGGAAAGTTTCCAAAATTGCAACCTGTCTGGGAAGGTCCGTTTATCATTTAAAAAAAGTTTGGACCTGTTTTGTACGAGATGCAGGGGAGAATGAAATCTGCTGTAATTCACCATGACCGCCTGAAATTGTACCAGTCAGATTGTGTTCCAGGATGGGTATCTCGGTTTCAAGCTGACGAAATTGTACCTCTGGGAGCCATTGATAAAAAAGAAGACACAGGAGAACAGGCAGAGGATATCAGTAGCCATCTAACAGACAAGCCGACCTACCACTGCATGCTATGTGAGGACACTAATTTAGGTGAGAAAGAGGGTGTCCCAAACCATCAGCCACCAAACCCGGGGCCACTGCGGACCCGAACGGGGCGGAAGGTAGTTAAACCAGATCGGCTCAACCTTTAACGGGATTTAAAGGAGCCTGGAGGGGGACAGTGTGATGCATTGGATGCTGTTTTTGGCTATATTTAGCTCTAAAACTTCATTGTTATTTCGGATTTCAAACATTTGGGTTGAGCATCACTGAAGAGACATTATTTGTCGAAATGCGCATCTGGTGCATCAAAATTGCTACCGTATAAGTTTTACATTATGACCCCTGGATCGAGGGCTCGAGGCCTCTGCTGGTGGACTGTTAGTCCCCGAGGGTCTCTACAGCCCAGTAGCTAAGTACTTCGTTACCGGTACTAGCTTGAAAATACGGATGTATATTTAATTGCTATTATAAAATTTAGAAATTCATTTCAAAATTAAGGATTATCTCCATGCATAGCTCTTATCCGTAGACGAATTTGACTCCACTTTTTGGCACGCTGATTTTGGTTATATTTAGCTCTAAAATTTCATTGTTATTTCGGATTTCAAACATTTGGGTTGAGCATCACTGAAGAGACATTATTTGTCGAAATGCGCATCTGGTGCATTAAAATTGCTACCGCATAAGTTTTACATTGGACTAGCTTTACATAACGCTTGAATTCTATTTTTACCCTGTTTTTGTTAATCTGTGCAGAATTTTCATGGGCTGTTTCACAGAATACACTTCTTAATAGCCAGCCCGCGTCTAGTTGTTGTTTTTTCGGTCATATTGGCCGATATTTGTAGTGCTGCCATCGAAAGTACTACAGTATTATATTGTATTCGATTGTTGTTACGGGCGCCACTTGGGACTTTATCTTTTTGTAATCAAAATCAAATCAAAATCGTGTTGCCCAACTCTCTATTTTGTATTGCTTATAGGAGTTATGAGATTGATAACTGTTCGTTATCTTCACCTTTCATTCTATAGTAAATGTTTAAAGATGTGAATGAAGGCCTCCGTGGCGGAGTGGTTAGAGCATCGCTCTCAAATTCACACGGCCTCTCACCTCTGCTTGTGGCGCGGGTTCAAATCCCGCTCGCCCCGGTAAGTGAGAAAGTTTCCCAGCTATTTACTTTCGGAGGGTCGGTGGTCACTTCCCAAGGACATTGTATCTAGGTTCTCTCTTCCGTCAATAAAAACTGGGCGCCACCATATAACTGAAAAATTGTTGTGTGTAGCGGAAAACATCAATCAATCAATCTAAATCAGCCGATTTCCTTTACGATACTGGTTTACCAATTAATTAGAGTGTATAAGTTTCTAAGTGAAAGGTATTGTATTATATGAATATCATCACCATTTAGATGCCATGTTTAAGGTACATAATAATCATTACAAAGGAACACGGCTCCTTCATTTACCCTTCCTTGGGGTATATATAAAGTTGTCAATTACCTATATATGATGTCACATGTATCTAATCATTTTTTTAAACAAAATATTTTTGAACATGTATTGAAAAGTGAAATGAATAATAACATTTTTAAAAGTGATTATGGAAAACCATTTGTGTAATTTTAAATTTTTATAAGAAATTATGAGATTAAGAGGGAGAAATGCTGTAGCGTTTCCAAGTGAAAGGTGAAGATAACGAATAGTGATAAATCTCATAACTCCTACAAGCAATACAAAATAGAGAGTTGGGCAAACACGGACCCCTGGACACACCAGAGGTGGATCAGCTGCCTAGGAGGAGTAAGCATCCCCTGTCGACCGGTCACACCCGCCGTGATCCCTATATCCTGTTCAGGTAAACGCGCTGTTTAATGTAAATTAGTATAATGCAAGGTGAAGATAACGATCAGTGATCAATCTCATAACTCCTACAAGCAATACAAAATAGATAATGTAAATTATCACGATAAATACTTTATGTATTTAGGCACCATATATTGGCATCCATAGTCCATTGTTCATCACCATCATACAAATATTATACACCAATAAAGACTTTAACTTAACCTTGTCGTGTTGCAAAGGGGTTGTTAAATTCTTCAAAATTTGAAAATAATGAGTTCAAGGGAATAGACCTGTCATTTTCATTATCTAGCCTAGTTATCGTCTCGACAAAATGAAACATCCTGCAGCTCGGTGTTGCACACAACTCCTGGTCATGTTTTTTATCAATCGTAAAATTTTCACATTGATCAAGGAAACAAAAATACATTGACAGTAAAAAAAAAATTGGCGACATGAAATCATTTTTCTTGAAACTCAAAAACCTACCCCCTACACACACACACACACACACACACACACACACACACACACACTGTCAGAACTGAATGACGTATTGTGTAAATCTCTGAGTGTTAGAAAACCCGGTAGTTCACAACTCTATGCTCCGAAGGAACCTAGGATACGCCACATTCAACTACACACAAAACAATTTCATCATAAATACAGATGTAAGAAACACAGGTATATCTAACAATGAAAGCTCCACGACCCTCCATGTTACAGGAAAGATCAGCATATCTAACAATAAAAGTTCCACGACCCTCCGTGTTACAGGGAAGATCAGCATATCTAACAATAAAAGTTCCACGACCCTCCGTGTTACAGGAAAGATCAGGAAAGATAACAATGAAAGTTCCACGACCCTCCGTGTTACAGGAAAGATCAGCATATCTAACAATAAAAGTTCCACGACCCTCCGTGTTACAGGAAAGATCAGGAAAGATAACAAAAAATCTCAATAGCTGTTTACATAGTGGAAAATTCATCGTCAACATTTACACAACAAATCCAAAAGAGACCACGAGTCATAATTGACAAATGTTTGGATATTTCAGTGTGAAACGTCATCAAATGTAAATGTTTTCTCATTCAAAATGGTCATTTATGAATTAAACATTGTAATACTCGATATTCATTTTTTATTTATATTTCCCAACGAACTATTTGTAATGTGAACGTTACGAATGTAGTTCGGGTTAAACAAAAGAGAATTTTTGAAATGTAAATTCAATAGTCTGTTGGATTCTTGCATCGCCGTCTCATAAATTCAATAAAAAACAATCCTAACATATCTTCCTCTTATAATACTTGTGTCCAGACATACTCGCCCCACACGAACCGAAAACCCATTTTCAAATTGTTTCGTTTGTTGACGCAGCATTGAGAGTTTTCATATTCAAAAAAGGAGATAAGTGAAACGCAGTCGGTTAGCAACCAGTCCTGACGATCCTTAAGTGCAAATAAATCATCATCGCTAGGTGTTGAATGATTTCGACAAGCATGATACAAATAACACCGTATTATACCGTTCTTTACACACTGGTTTTAAATATGGATTAATCCATATATAGGGCTCAAAGTGGGTGTGACCTGTCGACAGGGGATGCTTACTCCTCCTAGGCACCTGATTTCACTTCTGGTATATCCAGGGCTTTGCGTTTGCCCAGCTCTTAATTCTGAATTATTTATAGAAGTTATGAGATTGATCACTGTTCGTTATCTCTACATTTTCATCAAGCTGTTTCTTATGTAAAGTTGATACCAGTGAGGAATATTTATGTTCGTTCTCTGTTTTACAGATGTCCCACTCCAGTAGATCCACCAACGTGTATGTTCACGTTTACCGAAACACAATCTGCTAACACACGTAGACCAACTGATAAGGTTAACTTGATATGGTTATTCAGCTATACCTTTATACGACATGTGTTCACCAAACTGTTTAAAACCGGGCAGTAATCTGTCTGGAAAAGAAAGACAAACTGTTATAACATTATCGATTATTTTTGTGGTTGTTTTTAGTGGTTTTATTGCCATTCAAAACTTACAGAGTACCCTTAACAACGAGTCAGGACGAGGAGTGATTTCTCTTTCCGTCGTTTATGGATGTTTTGTGTTCTCCTCATTTTTTGCCCCACCCTTCATCCGGGTTCTGACGGCCAAGGGTTGTTTAATTATATGTTGTGTATCTCATGTGGTGTATGCAGCTAGTAATATATACCCTGTGTTCTGGACGCTATTATCAGCCTCTGCTTTTGTTGGATTAACTTCCGGTCCATTATGGACGTCACAAGGGATGTATATATCTCAGTGTGCAATATCTTTCTCTCAAACCAAAAACGTTCCAGTGAAGGAGATATTTGGAAAATTCCATGGTTTATTTTACTTCAGTTTTGCATTTCCTAGAGTACTTGGAAACTCTCTTTCTTCTATTATATTGATGCAAGGCCATTACAATGAAACCACTACTAATTCCTCCGAGTCTGGAGAGATAATGACGTGTGGGGTGGAATTATGTCCAGAAATGTCAATTACACAGGTATCACTCGAGGAACCAGATCCTTTGATTGTCAAAATACTCATGGCTGCTTTCACAACGTTAAGTATCATCGGTCTCCTCTTGTGCGTTTTCTTATTGCCACCACTTCCAATTACTGTGACGTCATCACAGAAGAGTATCTGTATAAAAATGATCTCTTCTTCCTGTTCATGTCTTGTGGTGAACATAGAAATAGCGATGATCCTTTATATACCGTCTGTTGTGCTGTTTTCATTTGTGGAATCCTTTAGTTGGATTGACATTCCTAAGGTACTTATTTATTTATTTATTTATTTTACAAATGTATAAGTTAAATATACAAATTGCTTGCTGCTTATCAGAATTTGTATTTGATGTATGATGTGAGGAACATAAATTATTTCCTATGTAGAAGAATTGAAATATATATATACATGGGATGCTTACTCCTGCACCTGATCCCACCTCTGGTGTGTCCAGGGGTCCGTGTTTGCTTAACTATCTATTTTATATTGCTTATAAGAGTTATGAGATTGATCACTGTTCGTTATCTTCACCTTTCATTAGCGCATTCGGTGTTCAGATGCTCTTTTAGGTTAATAACAACTTAGATGTGATTGTATATCAATCTGACTGTCTCTGTCTCTCATCCTAGCTGTCAATGTATTAAACAAAAATGTTCTTTCAGTGTGTACCATCGTAATTGTCATTGTATATCATCTAAGTTGTCAATGTAATCTCCAGTGTAATTTTAGTGTTTCTTAACACACTATTTGCAGTATATTTACACTAACACAAAATTCTAGAGTTCTATTGTACGAATCATAAACAGGCAACTTATTTACCTTCCCAAACAACGCTCTAGAAATAGTTCACAAGTTTATAACTAGACCACCACAACATAATAATACCAGTCTAGGTGACATTGTATAATATATATTGTATTTGCAAATAAGATCATTGTAACGACTATAAAATTTGCAAAATGCTGATTTTAAACGAGACTGTTGAACATCAACTTATTTGTCAGTAGCTGTCTTCTATTTAACATAACACATGCAGAACGTGCTCTCACGTATCGAATCAGTTAGGACACATACACACCATATGCAAGTGATAATGAAATATTGCTATATAAATATGGGAAGTTAAAAATTGAGAAGCTGACGTCATGCTGCGTATAATGAGCCGAGTTGTTTCCCATTAATGTATTTGAAGCAGATCCTTTATTTGGAGTTCAACGGCACAATGTACATATCAAATTGATATACGAATGCAAGTGAGGGTTGTTAATAGATAACCCTAAATATCTATTTGAAGGCCACAACAAAACATTTTTTATTCTTATGTATGAGTTTTTGAGTAAATACTGCCTCATAAGAATACAACAAACTGGTCTGCAGAAACATCTTAATTGAATATTGTTTAACGTCCCTCTCGAGAATGTTTCACTCATATGTAGACGTCACCACCGCCGGTGAAGGGCTGCAAAATTTAGGCCTATGCTCGGCGCTTATGGCCATTGAGGAGGGAGGGATCTTTATCGTGCCACACCTGCTGTGACATGGGACCTCGGTTTTTGCGGTCTCATCCGAAGAACCGCATCATTTAGTCGCCCCTTACGACAAGCAAGGGGGTACTGAGGACTTATTCTATCACGGATCCCCACGGGGAGCAGAAACAGAAAAACAATTCGTGTCATGGGAATTCCAATAGATTATTGAAAGCCCTGATTTCCAAAGAATACGTAGAGATAGTGTCAACGATTAACTTCAACATCTTTATATATAAACTTAAGGGTGACGTTCTATGTTTTTGGATGACTGATCACAAGCTATTAATATTTCCAAATTCCATTTTTATTGAAGAAGCAGCTGCCTATAATGTCATAAAGCCTAGTCTTTGATTTATCGTGAGGTGGTGAAAAATCGTATGTTTTTGGAAAAGTTCACTTATTTCAAAGTTCTTCGGAATTTTTGAGAATCCATATTTGATTAACACCACTTCTTGCATGTACTGTTTCACAATAGTTTTAAATTCCTCATTCATAATAGCAGTTTAAAATATTTCTATGAGATAGAGGCTAGTAGAACTGGCTTCCTGAATGTATCTTTCTGTTTGTCAGCTTCTATTACCCAAACTGCTCACCGTATCTCGTTTTTGCTGTCATTAAAAATCTGAACAAAAGAATGATTGAGATTGAAAAATTGTCATTTATTACAATACCAAATGACGAAAGAAATCTTCAACATGAGATTTTGGGGGAAATCAGCTCATACATTCTACATCAAAGTACCTGCAAAGCTAAATTACTCAAAGTCTGATTTCCTCCAAAGAAGACAAAATAACTTAAATAATGCTACGCTATAAGATGACAAATAAAAATTCATCAAAACAAACCCAGAGCAAAAAGATGGTGAACAAATAAGGCCGTGAAGTTTTGGAATCAAATATAGGTATGATGCAAAAGGTTTTCTTACACACCCATATCAGCTTAGGGTTTGTATTCCATCATATCTCAATGCATATCAAACTATCTACCGAAATCTACATGCCTAAAATTGAGTGAAAAATTGTCGAAGGTATGTAAAACAAACTTACATTCAGTGCTTTATTCTTAGGCCTATATCAGCTGCCCCTTTGGTGTAGAGTTTGTTGGATTTTCCATGGCCTTGAAAGGTGTTATGAATGGGATTTCGTCCTTCCTTCTTCCAAGACTGGCCAATCTTATCGGCAGAAAGTACGTAATGACGTCTCTAATTATTGGCATCACTGCTTCGTACGTTGGTTTCTTGGTATGGACGCCTACTGATGATGGACTACCACAAATCATGGGGATCATTGCCGTGCAAGGACTGTTCGAAGGGGGATTCTACACCCTTCTAGCTGGTAAGCAAAATGAGTATCGAATTCAATGTACCGGTATAGTTTGCATTTCACATCAGATACACAGCTCTAAAACTTCATTGTTATTTCGGATTTCAAACATTTCGGTTGAGCATCACTGAAGAGACATTATTTGTCGAAATGCGCATCTGGTGCATCAAAATTGGAACCGTATAAGTTTTACATACAGTATTTAATGTACCGATAAGTTGACTGTAAGATTAAAAGTTTGGATGACATTCCAATTCGTCATTGGGTCAAGTGCTGTATGCCGTGTTTTATACCAATTGTTAAACTGTTCTTTGCACAGATTTTGAGTACGAATTACTCTGTTTACCTACTCGAGATATAGGACTCACGGCTGGCGTGACGGTTCAACAGGGGATGTTTACTCCTCGGAACTAGATCCCACCTCTGGTATATCCAGGGGTCTGTATATGCCCAAATCTCTATTTTGTATTCCTTGTAGAAGTTACGTGATTGATCAATGATCCTTGTATTCACTGCTACTTAAACTAAGCTTTCCATACATATATCCGATACATGTACATATGTATGATGTGTGTTACATCAGCTCAGAATGTACAGTGTCTACTACATTTGTAAGTTAAGGTCCGTTACAGTCGTTTTCATGCAAATGAGAATCTAAAAGACACAGATTTTTAAAATTCATTTTTTTTTTTAAATCAATAAATTGTCAAGAAACATTTTTAACACAGATGGCAAGGGACTTCACGCCACAGGATGACGGACTCAAACCCACGCAGTACATGTCCCATACAAACAATACTTATATGAACATTCTCGGAATATTGAAATGGATAGTATGTATTTCAATCATCACATTTCCATAGAAATGTCCATTCTTAGCCTTAAATCACTTTCATATATATGTACATTTGTATTATGTAGATATATTCCTAATACATATTTATATTCAACGTACTCGGAAATATGCATATTTAGGGATTAGTAATCCAAAAAGTTACTTTGTTAAACACGACTCTGATTCCACGCACAATTACTCTGAAGATGAAATAAAAAATACGCTAGAGCTCCTCATTGACAATATTTTCGTGGTCTTTGGTGATCAATTCTTCCAACAGTCTGTTGGAATTCCCATGGGCACGAATTGTGCTCCTTTGTTAGCTGACCTATTTTCATATTCCTATGAAGCAGAATTTATTCAAAAACTTCTACGTGAGAAGAAAAAATATCTTGCTGTGGCCTTCAATTCGACATTCAGATATATCGACAACGTTTTGTCTATTAACAATAAGAAGTTTCATTCATATGTCGATTCGATATATCCCTGTGAGATCGAAATAAAAGACACCACAGAGTTGTCCACTTCTGCTTCATACTTAGATATTTTATTGAAAGTAGACATTAACAGCAAAATGACAACTTAACTGTATGACAAACGAAATGATTTCAGCTTCTCCATCGTGAACTTCCCATATTTATGTAGCAATATTCCATTATCACCTGCATATGGTGTTTATATCTCTCACCTGATTTGATACCCAAGAACTTGTTCTGCATATGGTCAGTGTTTAAAACGAGGCAACCTACTGACAAACAAGTTGATGGTGCAGGGGTTTCAACGCCTCTCGATTAAAGTCAGCATTTCGCAAATTATATGATCGTTATAACGATCTAGTTTGCTAATACAACCTATCATTGGGTCAAATACTACCTGACGTGTTTCATACCGATTGTTAGACTACTCTTGACACACTGATTTTGACTACGGATAACTCCGTTTACCTGATCAGGATGTAGGGCTATTTTGTATTGCTTATAGGAGTTATGAGATCGATCACTGTTCGTTATCTTCACCTTTCACTCAGTTACATAAATGATACTAGTATGCGATATCCTGTTGAATGTTTTACCATTTTAATTAATTACTTCCTATTTTCAGCGTTATTGTCGTTCATGTACGCTAAAAAGACGGAAGCCGCTTTCGCCAGTTTGACGACTTGGAAAGCATTAGGCAACACAGTCAACATTGGCCTTGCCTACTATTTGTGTGAAAGATCAAGATTGTACATTATGTTTGCCCTCTGTACACTTTCCATAATCTCATATGTCGCCCTGGAGATACATCTGCAAAAGAAAACAAAATTGACAGAGGTTGATTATGAAGAGGAGAATGAGACTATTAATGTAGAATTAAGGGGTGCAGAGGATTCAAGCGACACAAAGTAGGACGGCTTTGGTAGAAACATCTTTATCGTAGTATTATACCTGTAATTCAGCTTGGATCATATTCTTTGTGGAAATTGGAAAATTGAATTAAATGTACATATCTAAAATATACTGTTATGAGTTTTGTTTTTGTTGCATTCTCGTATTTACTCGCACTCCGAAATTCTTATGGCAATAAACATTCAATTATCTGACGTAAGAATTTCGTACGTTTTAATTTAAGATACGATGCTTCTGTTTTACTAACGTGTTCTTAAGTTTCCATCGTAAACTTAATTTACGAAATATTCGCAACTTACGATCCGCTGCGCAAGCGCATTTGTCACTTTCGCTTTCAGTATTTCATTAGTACACGTATATTCAATATGGATGTTCAGCAGCTGATGAGGTCCTCATTTGAGATTTAACAATTTTAAAGCAAATAAAGTTCAAAAATGTATTTGTTTTTTATGATTGCATACGAAATATCAATCGTATTCATATTCTTATTCTTTTTAAAATACATTTATATAGGCATATATATATATATATATATATATATATATATATATATATATATATATATGAAAACGAAAATACATTTAAACTGTCGCCGACGCCGCGTTGGCCTAGAGGTAGAGCGTTTGCCCCGCATGCGGAAGGTCGGGGTTCGAATACCGGCCACGACAGACCTAAGTCGTTAAAACAGAGTGACAGTTCCATCGCTAAACGCTCGGCATCAGGTGTGAATGTCACGGGTCCTCGGAGATGACCTTATTTTTTTTATAACGGATGTCCCGTGTCACAGTAAGATGGCACGCTAAAGAACCCTTATTGTGTACCCCTATCTCTATATGTAGACCGATATAACTATTCATTTTCTTTCAAGCTCGGGGGACGGTCGTTCTGACCCTGGCCTACACATTATTGTTGAATCGGTATATAGCAAAAAAAGGGCAAAATCTCTGTTTAATAGCAAGTCCGGCTGTGATAATCCTGAAATTTTATAAATGTAAAATAATCCAAGTGTAGCGTTGGAGTATTTTTTTCAAAGAATAAATTAGAACAACACCATAATTTACCAACTACGAATGAAACAGGGTTGGTTAGTACTGATTGTCACAAGCAAAACACCAAACTCCTGAATTAGGTTCATCCATTTATTTATCGATGCAATCTGATGCTGATATATACACTTAAAATGTATCTTTTCTACCCTATAACAAATTAAACATACACAAATATCGTTTCATAATAATGTACATTATGTCATGCATAACTTATCAGTCACAATGAAATGATTTGATATTAAGAGTTTTCTCCCTTAATCTTGATAATCTAAATATGTACATTTATGCTTACATCTCACAATATTTCATTATGAGTACTAAGAAACTAATAAATGTCATAATATATGTAATAGGCAATATATTCCATTACCTCTCTATGGGAGAGAGCCCAGTGCATATACTAGCTATGATTTGATATCAATTGGATGTTCCAGAAATAAATCTGTCAATAAAAATACACGTACATAATCTTAGGACCATTATCTGTTTTATCAGTATAAAACCACATATTTCAAATTCTTTGACTTTAATATAAATTACAAGGTTTTACTTTTATTTGATAATTTAAACTTGCACCCTTCTTTCAAAGTGAAATTAATTATACAGACATGTTAATAGAGAAGTTAATACTTACTGTCCAGTCCGTATAAAGTCTAAAATATCATAAACATGTCTTGTCAGCAAACTAGAACTTTTTGTCAACTTTTTACTTCAAAATCTCTGGTAAAAGTACCTGAATAAAACTCAGTCACAAGAACCAATGAAAGTTCAATACAAGCCCTTTATACTTGACCACATGACTACAAACTTTCATGGGGTGGATCTATCAGTTAAAACGTGAACATTTTGCATGATAGTTTTTTTTAATTAAGATAAAAACACACTACTACACGAATATCTAATACAATGATTAAATTATATTAGGCCTACAGCATTCGCATATAATAAATAATTTGCTTTATGTAGACCTACCATATTAGGATCTCTCCCCTCATTTACTGAGACTCATTCAAAAGCCTCAGTAGAATTTGATATACAGAGTTTGTTAGCATGTATAGTAGCAAGGCTCATTTTTGGCGTGCAGGCACACAAATTGGGCCCGGGAGAGGGTCACGTAAATTAATATATAGCCTATATGTTATTTTGTATATGAAATTTACGCAAAATTGACATCGTCACGTTAAAAAATGTCAAACAGTAACACACACACACACAGAGAGAGAGAGAGAGAGAGAGAGAGAGAGAGAGAGAGCACCCTGTCCCCGACTGATTCTACGTATTTTTGCTAGATTTAAATAACATTATTTAAACCAAACTCCCAATTGGGATTGAAATTGAATACCTCAAGTGAGCGGTATTTTATGTTGCACAGAGCAGTCTCTTCAATATTAGATCCGCCACTTCATCATTTGCATTATATATGATGTCAAAACATAGAACATGACGTCACATGTCATTGTTTATAAATTGTGGGCTGTAAAACTCAGTCCTGGTTATTATTTCGATAGAATAAAGCAACAATGTTTTGGCAGTTTTTGTCATGGCTTTACTTTGAGATAAATTGAGAAATTAATAATAATACAATGCATACAAGTATCAATGACTGTTCAGTGGTACAATGCAATGAATATATACAATGATCAATGACTGTTCAATGGTTCAATACTGTATAGGAATAAAATTGTCAACATGCAGTTGAGACGCAAATATCAATGATCATCAACGAGTTCACACACAATGGTCTACATCGACTTTATCAATAGTATATGATGTAGAATGTTCAATGACAATGAAACAATGACGGAAGCACAATTATTGGCCGCAGACTCTGGAAGATAACAGAACCTGCAGCGGCGCTTCAAGCAAAATTCGGCAGACACCGTCAAGCAGCACAATGAGTAAAGCCATAACGTGGAACGTCGATGTCGTTAACATGGTACAGGAGTTAAACATCATCCTAAGAAATATAAAAGGAGACAGCAGAAACAAACCAAAAGATAAATACGTGAAAATTATTCAAAAACTGCAATTATAGTAAAAATTGGGTGGGAGGGAGGGATTGCTTGTTCACGTTGTTCTAGAATTTCCCAAAAGGAAGGAGGTTTTGCGCATGCTTCGTGGCAACCAGGGTTGCGGAAAGTGACGACATTTACCGAAGCGAAACTAATAGGAATGCATACGAGTTATCCTTCTTGGTCTTGCTCAATTCATCTCAATAACATGACTTAACTCATAAGCGAGTTAAGTCGGATTATTTCGATAGAATAAAGCAACAATGTTTTGGCAGTTTTTGTCATGGCTTTACTTTGAGATAAATTGAGAAATTAATAATAATACAATGCATACAAGTATCAATGACTGTTCAGTGGTACAATGCAATGAATATATACAATGATCAATGACTGTTCAATGGTTCAATACTGTATAGGAATAAAATTGTCAACATGCAGTTGAGACGCAAATATCAATGATCATCAACGAGTTCACACACAATGGTCTACATCGACTTTATCAATAGTATATGATGTAGAATGTTCAATGACAATGAAACAATGACGGAAGCACAATTATTGGCCGCAGACTCTGGAAGATAACAGAACCTGCAGCGGCGCTTCAAGCAAAATTCGGCCATATGTCGACATGCAACTGCAGCAGTAGCAAAGATGCAAGAAGACATCCGCCAAAAACGGGTTAATTTTGCCCATGCCACGACAAAACTGCATTACAAAGGGGGTGGGTAGATCTGGACGTTTTTACGAATAATACTGTACAAGCCACCCTGTATGCCATTCAAAAATAGATTTTGTGCTACATCAGACAAATGGGTACCATCTGGAAACAATTTTAGTGTACATTGCTTTAAGTCTGGGTAATTAATATAACCTCCATTTCTTGCCAAAATGAAATTTGACAGGGAAGTGTTTATTCGAACCCGTGCTTTTTCAGCAGCTTCAGGTGAAAACATATGTCTATAATATTTTCAGGGAAGGATTTGAGACCATATTATTCTACAATTAGGTAGCATGTTTTGAATATTGACAATTGTAAGTTTCATGAACTTTTGGAGATGGCGCAATGACATAGTACCAATGCTATTCCCCCCACAATGTAACATTAAAACATTGGGATATCCAAACTGACCAATGAGTTCACGTAACTTGGGCTCCACGTCCTCCCAAATCATGCCTCTCTTACCAAACCATTTTAATGAGATGTTGTGGGCCTGTAGATGCAAGTGCTGGTCCGCATAAATGGTGAAAGCATGATGATGTGCGTAATGAATTAAGGATGATGCAATTATCCATACTTTGATATTTGCACCTGCAAACTTTGTATACTTGTTAGCATAAAGTATTTTGACGTTGCTAGGTGCATTATACAAACAACAATTATATCCGTATGTAAGAATACATTGCATTTGATTTCCATCTACCTTTGATCTTAATGTCTTCTTCAGGAACCCCCGTTAGGTACAATGAGTAGCCCCACCTAATCTGAACGAATGCGATTTAAAAGTTGAAGTGCCGAGCCCAATAAATTTGATTGATTTGTGTAGAATTGCAGTAAACTGATATGAAGTGAGAGGTTACCATTGAGATGGCAGAAAAACAGACCTTCATCATGGGGCCTTACAGAGAAATATTGGTGCATGTGATTAAATAAGGTAGATGTTTCACTACTGAATGCAATTTGTATTGTTGCACCTTTGCACAGTTGATCCGTTTTGGAACCCTTTAAGAGCAACTGAATTTCTGAAATGGATACTCTGACATCACGAAATGATAGCACTGTTGCCTTCTTGCTAGAAACTGTCAATTCACTAACTCTAAGTAACCCAAAAAATGCCAATTCAAATGCAGATGCAAATAGTGTAGCTTCATACAAATTTGAGCAAACAGTTGGCAGTGCAGCAATAATTTGATTTAACATGGGTAATGTTATTGGTGCCCGAACATCTTTAGATGGTTTTAATCTATGCAAGCCCACAAGCATTTTCTTAACTATAAACGTTTTTGTATTATCTTCTTTCCCCTGTATTTGAAGTTGATAGCTAATGCCACTCAAGTAGCACCTAGCGGTAGAATATGATACTGAATTTGAAGAAAGATATGCTATATAATTGACAAATTGGTGGACTGGTGGAGGCCAGAGCAAAGGGAGAGCATATTTATTTCTAAATAAAGCAAAGGAATCCAAGCCCCTTTGGTAAGTTATAGCAGTATTTTGTGAAACTGTTGCTGCTAAAATGTCCTCTACCTGAGGTTTAAGATATTCAATAATGCTGGAGGGATTTGTGCCGAAAAGTTGTCTGCATTGGGAGCTAGAGTTGTGAATTTGATTGGCCTGTCTGTGGTGTATTTGGTCTGAAGTTAGATGATGCAATGGTTTGATTTGACCAGCAGTGTATGCGTGGATGATTTTTGTGACAGTACATGCACACATGCTGATATAAGCAAGGATTTTTTGCACACGAGCCCTTATAATTATAGTCATAGCATTTGGGTGTCGACTGAGTTGGTTGTGAGATTTGGTGGTTTGACATATAAAGTAACCACAATTCTGCATCGATTGACCCCCACGCTATAAACGTGTTTTTTGACATTTTTAATCTAAACTGTTTGTCATATTCCAACCATGCACAGGTTGGGTTACGACTAGCTCCAAGGCGAATGGTTTGTACATATTTTAGAATGCCCTGTATGTCTGCAGGGTGTCTTGACAGGTATATGCTCGCAAAAACTAAGAAGGCGTCGGTCCACGAATCAATAGACGTAATTTTTTTAGTATTACTTTTTGGTTGCATAACTAATTGTCCTTCGACAATAGAAAATTTTTGACCCCTCTCCGAGTCTAACTCGGACTCTAAAACCTTTCCTAGTTCTATATACTCTTTCCCCCATATTTTGTGTTTAATTGTTTGGGGCACGTGAAGTCCCAACTCATCTGACACACTGATGAGAGGAATTGGATTGTCTAAGGGCGAGACAGATATTGCAACGTTTGTTGCAAGAGAAGCAGTACCTGATGTACTGGATGTCTCAGGAGTAGACCTCGCGGCAGAACTGGAGACCAGTGTGGCAGTTGATCCGGAGGCCATTGTATGGGAAGGACAGGATGCGCTTGGATCCTGTGTGGTACTTGTAGTTATCTGTTGGTAGGTCCTCTTTGTTCTAGTCCCTTGGTGTGCATATGGTGATGCCGTTTTCCGTTTTGATTTAGCGCGCAGCATTTCCTTGGAATAAGATATGCAGATTTAATTATTATATATATTGATATATCAATTTCCCTGAAATGAGACATGCGGGTGTTAAAATAATATATATTCATAAATTAACCCCCACAGACACATTTCGTTATAACAACGCAAAGGCGTAGGTCTAAATGCTCACGGGTAAAGGCAAGCTAAGTGGACTCGTTGGTCTCAACAATTTATATCGCGTAAAATGTGACTGCGTTGACACTGTTTTATTGTATGAATGAGCTAGATAAAGAGCCGTTATATATATGTAAATAAATATATATAAATATATATACATTTTTAAACTGTTTACATGATTTGCATAAAATACTCACGGGCATAAATATGCAACATCTGTCATCTGAGTAGAAAATATTGAAAATAAATGGAAGTAAATACTCACCGCAATTGAACGTAAAATTACTTAGCCAAAATCTGCACTGATGTACAGAATAAAAAGGATATGATATTGGATTGAGTAGCTGGTCTGCTTGTTCACGTTGTTCTAGAATTTCCCAAAAGGAAGGAGGTTTTGCGCATGCTTCGTGGCAACCAGGGTTGCGGAAAGTGACGACATTTACCGAAGCGAAACTAATAGGAATGCATACGAGTTATCCTTCTTGGTCTTGCTCAATTCATCTCAATAACATGACTTAACTCATAAGCGAGTTAAGTCGGATTATGTTGACAACGTAAGACTTTAAACCACACTGATCCAGTCTGATATCTTCAGTTTGACTGGGAGGCAATACTTGTTACAGAAGGTGATCCAGTCTGATATCTTCAGTTTCACTGGAAGGCAATACTTGTTACAGAAGGTGATCCAGTCTGATATCTTCAGTTTGACTGGGAGGCAGTACTTGTTACAGAAGGGGATCCAGTCTGATATCTTCAGTTTGAATGGGAGGCAATACTTGTTACAGAAGGTGCGCTGCGTTTGAATGAAAGAGAACACTACAAGATCAACATCATGTAGTAAAGAAAAGGATTTCGTTGACGTTTCAATTCAGACGGTGTTTTGACAGACAAGGAACTATAGGTATTTTTACTCCTCCATTAGTGTCGCTGTACTTCGTCCATCAAATAATTCCATGCTAGGCCTCACGGCGGGTGTGACCGGTCGACAGGGGATGCTTACTCCTCCTAGGCACCTGATCCCACCTTTGGTAGATGTATATCCAGGGGTCTGTGTTTGCCCAACTCTCTATTTTGTATTGCTTATAGGAGTTATGAGATTGATCACTGTTCGTTCTCTGCACCTTTCATCTTCATATTTGTCGAATGTGTCATACCATGAAATCAATTGATCAATCTATATGTAAACAAAAACATGGCACGAGCCTTGTTTACATAACAAAGAATCGTGAATATTGTATCTCACTTGTTACTAAATTACTGGCATTCAAATTTTGCTGACAATTAGAAATACCTTAGTTAAACATTAAAAAAAAAAATAGAATTTTAAATTTTTCAGTTCAAATCGTGCCCATGTCCCTTTAAAGCTCAGCTCGCTGCACAAGCTATTCTCATTGAATTATGAAACAATTAGGATGTCACTTTCAAATTGCTTATATGAAAGGTGAAGATAACGAACAGTGATCAATCTCATAACTCCTATAAGTAATACAAAATAGATAGTTGGGCAAACATGGACCCCTGGACACACCAGAGGTGGGATCAGGTGCCTAGGAGGAGTAAGCATCCCCTGTCGACCAGTTACACCCGCCGTGAGCCCTATATCCTGATCAGGTAAACGGAGTTATTTTCTCCCTCAGTGCCCTCGTCCGAAAATAAATATTTTCTTGACTATTTGATAATAAAACAACAGAAAAAGTGAATAGGTTGGTTGCGTTCGTTACAAGATCGTTTTTAATAAGCAAGCATTAAATCGACAAAGCTGGAAAATCACTAATGAAAACATATGAATCCAAACCTGAAAATGGGCTGGGTGGGAGAGAAGGCTAAGGCACAGAAATATAAAAGCGACCTTTGTTGCTTGTAACGAACCTCGCACTGCCCGAACACTGACCAGTAGTAGTATATATACTAAGCGCAAAAGCGCTCGTGCATGAGCTCAAAAACCCGCGAAATGTATTTACGAAAAATGACGAAATGTAAAACGTAAAGAAATTAATTTATCCGTAGTCAAAATCAGTGTGCCATCAACGGCCTAACAATCGGTATGAAACACGGCACACAACATTCGACCTAATGATAGGTTGTATTGACGAACTATATCGTTATAACGACCATAGAATTTGCTGAATGCTGACTTCAATCGAGACTGTTGAAACCCCTGTACCATCAACTTGTTTTTCAGTGCCTCGATTTAAAAACTGACTATACGCAGAACAAGCTCTTGCGTATCAAATCAGTTGAGAGACATAAACACCATATGCGGGTGATAATGGAATATTGCTAGATAAATATGGGAAAATGACGATGGAAAAGCTTAAATCACCCCGTTTGTCATAGAGTTGAGTTGTTAGTTTATCATTAATATTTATTTTGAATAAAATATCCTAGTACGAAGCAGATTAGAATGCATGAGCATATAAACTAAAAGAAAATACTGAAAATTAGTTAAAATTCAACGTCTAACACAACTTGTTGAGATTTATTTTTTTTTACGATTGTCACACATATTCCTGCATTTTAATTGAATGGCAGGATTAACAAGTAGCAGTAAACCTGATTATCTCTATTTTCTAAGCGTTGTTTCGGCAAGAAGAATCCAGAATTGCGTTCTTTCAACCCATCTTGGTTACATTATGACGAAGTATCAAAATATTTTATCTACTCTATGATATTTTAAAAGGAAACAAATTGTAAGTATTACATGTATTGAAATCATCGGATCGAATACATTAATTACACTAAACACGATATTTGTGAAAATATTTCTTTCAATCTTCATTTTTTTTCCTATATTTTTTTCTAGGCAAAAGATCATGAAATACCTTAAGCTTAATTCAAAATCTGAATATAGCGATAAAATAATTGATAAGTCAATGATTCCAAAATGAAATAGTTAATCAATATTTCTTCATCAAATTTCTACTAGTGTCTGCAAATTAAGAGTTCTAGTCCAAAAGTAATGAACATCTTACAAGTGATTGGAATTAAAGTTTGTTACATGATACTGGGGCCTGGCTTATACATGTAAGTATTATCAGGCGGTGTCTTTAAGATATTGACAGAATAGGAAAAAAAATATGAAGATTCGGGTGGAAATCTGAATTTAAGACAAAACATGTTAGTTAGACCCCCTCCCCTTTTTCGACCCAGTTCGCCTCCCCAATGTCAACTACTTGCCGACGCCCCTGATACTCTTGCTTCATAAGAATATAAAAACATGAATATGTTGTTAATGAGGAACTCCAGCATATTTTTTATTTCAACTTCAGAGTACTTGTGAGTGGAATCATAGTGGTGTTTAACGAAGTAATTTTTTGGATGACCAATCACCAGTGGCGGATTTAAAGGGGGCGCAGCCGGCGCCCCCCCCCCCCTAAAATTTTCAAATTTAAGGTAAATCTTGGTATCTTGTTTCGGAAAATGTACTAAACGATAAAAGAAGCAATGATTTCTTCCACTCCTGGAGAAATAAATGACAAAATCCTTTGATTTCTTGAATTACTTTATTGGGAGAACCTAATTTTTTCCAAAACCCCTTAAAATTTGGGTCATTTTATTAATTTCACCTTATTAAAATGATAGAAAATAGTACAAATGGCTTAATAGGAGAAATATTTTAAGCCCCATAAAATTGTAAAATTTATGAGCTTCCGGGGGCTTCGCCCCCTGCACTCTCACCAGGGCTTCGCCCTGGACCCACTGCCTCATAAAGTGGCGCCCCACGTAACCACATTTCCTGGATCCGCCCCTGATCATTACATACGAATATTTCCTTTTTCAATTTTTGTTGAAGAAGCAACTGTCTATGATGTCATAAAGTCTAGTCTTTGATTTATCGTGAGGAATGGTGTTGTTCTTGAACGCTAGTCAGTGGGAAATTCTGGGAACAAATTATGCATGTGCTTTACGGAGACGCGTCTTGCATCAAACACGTGCCTCGAACGAATGGCGTGAAGTTTTGGCAGGAATACGTGACCATGTGTTAATTACACTGTACGGGAATTTATATCATTACAGTTAATGGCTGTCAAATAAATATCATTACAATTAATGCCTGTCAAATATTCAGATTTCTCGTTAAAATCTATGGTATACTTAAATGTATCTCATATGTATATTTTGTATGGGGTGAAAATTACTTCTTTACTCCGCTGCACCCGCTCCTTGTATCCGTTCTCCATCACGCCCTCCATCACCTTTGTTGTCCTCAGTCCATACTACATTTTACCACCTCATAAAAAAGTTCTAATCGCCATCTGAAGGACTTCAATGTTTGACATCCAATAAACATCTACCAATCTTAAGACCCATTTTGCTGTTAAATTCGCATCAGATCGTAAACTATTCGTTTCTAATATACATGTATGCATCAGTGCTTTGTTTAGTTGATTTCATCCAGTGATTAGCTGAATGAGTCTGAAGTGTTTTCGATCATAAATCAGAAATGTATCATCACCCTCCCTTTGTATCTTAATAACATCCTCTAGGAAAACAATTTTAATCGCCTCTTATACATTGATGTATTGGAATAAAAACAAGACTTTTTACTCCGATACTATTCATTAATCTCAAGGGATGAAAACAAATTGGAATCAACATTTACTTGAACAACTCATCCGAGAAAGGCCCTACATGTAACATTAAGTAAATAAAAACTTCCCCGTCCAAGCGGATATTTGGTCTAGGGCTCAAAACTTAGCATGCATTGAACACATTGTCATTCTACCCGACTTATAACCTGCGCTAATTAATACTCACGTGAAATTAAGATACGTATTGGATGATTGAGACATGGACTGAAAGATTCCGCAATATGATTTTTACGCCTGCATAATTTTTTTTCATTCGCTCATAAGAGAATAAATATTACCAGCGAAGTGTGATTAAGGGGATTATAAGAACGGTGTATAAATGAAAATTATTCAATAATGACTGTTGGACTAATGGATTTGATACAAGACTCTTAGTTGTATAAATTTTTGTGCAACACAATTCAAAGGATGGCCAATCTTTCCGTGTTGTTTGTATTGGTTCATCTTTCTATCATCAGAATTCAAGGTAAGATTGATTTATAGTACACTAGTGTCAATTTTCATTTCTTATTTCATCGATTGATTGATTCAACATCGATTTCCTCTTGCAAATTATACACAATCATTTGCTCATAACTATTTTCAAAATCAAGATGATTTTTTTTTTTTTTTACAACAATCGAAACACTACATTGCATTTTTGTATCTTAAATTGTTTATGATCATTTGATCTCTCTCTCTCTCTCTCTCTCTCTCTCTCTCTCTCTCTCTCTCTCTGTCGGGGCATGGACACGATTTGAGATGAAAATTTTCAAATTTAATTTTTCCATTTTTAATGTTTAGAATGCATAAATAAGATATTTCTAATGGTCAGCAAAAATTTGAATGTCAGTTGTCGAGATACATGGGAGATGCAGAGCTCAGAATTATTTGTATGTAAATAAGTTTGTAGTGCTTGGCACACCTTATTTTGTTTTAAACGCGATATTTTCTACTTAGCAATCAATGTATATGTAAACAAAAACACGGCACGAGCCATAAGTACCATATCCAAGATATTTCTTGCAAATATGACATTGTTTGTATGTTTCCACTTCGGTAAAACATTTCTTTCGATAGTATTTAGTATTTCCCACATTTACATATTTAAAGAGAAGCCACTTTTAATACATTTCATCGTCTTCCTCGTTGGCTGTATATCCACTCTGTCCCACTTAGGCATTCAAAGTTCCACTAAATGCACCTCCTATACAGAAGAGTTCGTATCTCGAAACTGGCGTATTGTAAGTGATGTATCTCACTTATAACTCAACAACTGATATTCAAATTTTGGTTGACCATTAGAAATACTTTAGTTAAGCATTATAAACAATAAAAGTGGAAAAATAAAATTTCAAAATATTAAGCTCAAATCGTGTTCATGCCCCTTTAATCTATTACGGAAAATTATATTAGTCTTCTAACAAAATTTAGATTGTCCGCTCACCTGGTAGATATAATGGAACAGCAATACAAGATTGGTTGTGTGAATTTTGGAAATTGAAGGAAATAGAGGACGAATATCATTTTATTTTGATATGTCCATTGTACAAAAAACTCAGATCTGCATGTATTAAAAAGTATTATTAGTCGCATGCTTCTATATCAATTCAAAATAGAAAACAACTCTGTAACCTGGGTAAATTTTTAAAAAGTGCTTTACTCTTACGATCTAATCAAACTATCATTTAGAATATATGGTATGTAGACTTTACTTATAACTCTTCATATCCGTACTCTAACATTCACTCCACTATAATTCTAATAATGATAATAATAATAATAATAATAATATATATATATATATATATACCCACTTCCGCCTCTACCCGGGGTTGAACTCACGACCTGCGGAACCAAATCTCCAAGCAGCATATATAATGTTAGACATTTTATAATTCAATATCAAAGCGCACACTTAATTCTAATAGTTAATCACTTCTTTATTTTGTTTACATAAGCCTTTAAATGGTACCCCCCCCCCCTCCACAAAATCTAAAGAGATAAATGTGAATATTTCAGTTGCAGACTTGGCAGTTTGCAGTGGCATTTTCCGCCCCTTGACAGGATTGTATGAGTATTGTTACTGGATGACAGCAACCATGCAAAACAGCACTGAAAGTAGCGAGCTGTGTGGACAAGATGGCGGAACGCTTGCTTGGGTGAATAGTCAAGAGGCGCAGGAATTTGTAAAGAGTATCTTTACGGGAAAGCTGTATGTATACACACACACACACACACACACACAGAGAGAGAGAGAGAGAGAGAGAGAGAGAGAGACAGAGAGAGCTGATATTGATTTTGCTACAGAAAACACCTTTTGGTCTACTGTGCCCTTGATCATAAGAAGATGGGTGAACTTGGCGAACAATAAGCCTATTCATGATTGGGCACCGGTCGCGAATCGGGAGTTTAAAATCCGCATTGATGGTACCCGTAGTTACAATAGATAGAGTACCGTACTAAAACGCCGTCCAAAATATTTAGAATTCAAAGTAAATATATAGGTCATACTTCAAAGAATGATATTTAATCAAAATCATCATCAGAATTTGTTTCACAGGCAGCATCATGTATATCAGACATCAAACGGTTTTGAACACACACATAATTACACTGATGCCTGGAGTACCTAAGGTACCAAATGACATTACATATATGCTCGCAACATCCAACAGTATGTTTTCCGCATTTCCATTGACATATCAACTGATGTGAATGAGAAACCTCGCATGTTTTGTGGTGTAAATCAAATGTGGAATAGCGTTTTTCTGCATGGTGCAGTATTAATGCTTTGATTTGGATTCATTTTTTCCCAACAAATGTTTTTGAACAGTATTTACAACCTACTGGTACTAATATACCGAATATAATAAAAGCATCAGTTCTCGCCTCTTTTGGTACAACTCTGAGGCCGTTATTACAGTTACAGAATTAAGAATGTATGCTACACCAGAGAAATTTGATGTAGATGAAAAGTGGAGGATATGTACAACAATATTTTGAAGTTGAAACTTTTCGAATTTACTTCATTTTGTCAAAAAATACAGTTTTAGTAGAAGGTAATCTGAAAAAAATTTAAAACCCCTGCTGGACTCGAACCTGCGAGGTACAGTTCAGCAGTCGGTATTCTAACCTACTGAGCTACTCTGCTAGGTATTTAAATGGAAAAGGAAAAGTCAAATATTGCTGATATCGATTTTTCATCCATGTTTTCAAAGGAAGTCAGCCATTATGACGATGTAGAGTACTACCTTAAATTTGGCTTTTTTCATGATCTCTTCAAGTAACTTCTTAAGCATTGTTGAAATTGTTCTCTTTAACTTTCCTTTAAGTTGTCGTTTACATAAACAGCATCCATGCTTCACAGGAGGCCCCATACTTGTGTACATTTATTCACTAGCTGTATGTTGTAATCTATTACTTGTGATCGTCATTAAGACTGCATAAACTTAGCATAAAATGCCAGAGACAAATAATTATGGGAAGTCTATTCATTAATAAGAAAAAAAATAGGTAGGGAAAATTGGTATTCGAACAACAGATATGCAATCTGGGCTTGTCCAAGACGTCAATGAGACTGTCACTATACCACCTCGGCTATCCATCCCATGAAGAATTTCTGAGTTTCAAGCTATCTAAAGTCACCCGTCGTGGACAGAAATTTTCTAGATAATACGACAAAAGTTATACAGAAGAAGTAAGGTTTTTTCATAGAGTGGGTGAAGTCTCCATACTTTTATTTACAAAACGTGTCACACCTGAACATCTACTAACATATTTTACCTAGTTCACAATGGAGACTTGGCCCACTCCATATGAAAATTTGCTTGGAAAAGTCAAATTTACTGTTATTTTGTGCGTTTTTCACGTTTAGGTGATTTTAAGTAGGATTTTCTCAATGTTCCTTTGAAATGGGCATATCGAAATAGCATTTTTGGAAACTATGGATTGATTGTTTTAAGTAGACTGCAAATTTTTCTTTTTCTGGAGAGTTTCAATTTTATCTTTGATATTTGTCCCTCTGTGGGTTCTCGGCTCGATAAAGTCACCCATCTTCTTTATACCAGTAGTTTTCAAAGCGGGTTTTTTTTTTTGCATCACCACAATGTTCGTTTACACAGGGCCCCTGGGAGCCAGTTTTACATCGGCGTCCAAGATCGCGATGTAAGTGGGGACTATTATACGTACACGAAGGAGAAACAGCATTACTTTAACTGGGACACCATTGTGTATCATCCTCCTGGCCAACCTGCATGGCAGTGCGTCATGGTTGTCTATGACACCTTTAAATGGCGGGAAGTGAGGTGCTTATTTCCTAAACTGGCACTATGTTCAAAGGCGATACAAAGAGGTAGGGAGAGAGTACACCTCTATTATTGATATTAACTGTTTAGGTGTAAATTTTTGTATATGTCCCAATATGGTGTCTGTTTTCGTAAGAACAATGAAGAGAAACAATTTGTTACATGAATGGAAACAGTAAAAAAAAATTATGCTGCAAACGATTAATAAGTGAAAATTCTTTTGGATGGTATGATTCTTTTACATTCTGATTTACCCAATGAATGTACCCATACTTTCGAGACAATGGGCGAGTTCTTTACTTGAAACATTTCTTCCTTTACAGAATATTTATCCTCCTATCTTAACCGAGTTCATTACGGGAAAGCCTTGTCAGGCTATGAAGTCTTTGTGTTGGAAGACGTTAGTTTCATTCGCTGTGCTTTTGCTTGCCAGATGAACGTCAGATGCAGGTCCATCAACCATGACGTGACGAGCAGACGATGTACCGTCAACAGCGAAACAGCCACTAGTTACCCCGCTCAATTAACAGCGGCCCCCGGTGTCAGTTATTATACCGTGTTTATATGAGTCCGCTCGACTATTAAAGGACCGAATCACCCGTATTAGATTATGAAGATTCGGTATAACATCTACGCCTATTAAAATAAAAGTATCTACTTCATTAATGATAGAGGATTTTGCATTGTTTTAGATAATTTATTAAGCATTTACATTCATAAATATGACATGTAACATTTATGACATCCAATACAAATTTCTTTCCCTTCAAAATAAATATTACAAATCGGTATTTAATAGCTACTTAAGTACTCTGGTAAGTATTCAAAAAATAAAATGTTCACTACGAATAGTTGATATACATAGACATTTCCGAGATAAATTATTGCATGTATATAATCCTCAGAGAAGGACGAAAATATTCTAAAATCTTCATACTGAAAATACATATAGATAGATATATATATAATGTTGCAAGTGTCCCTAATTTGGCAACTCAGCATTTAAAAAAAATCGGAAACCGATAAAAATGATTAACAACAATGACCATGTTATATATCACGTGTATCTTATTAAGGCTGATGTGATTAGCTAGATCTTTAATCCCTGTCCAGGTACTTTGTGACCTCGCCTTGGTAACATGGCATCACTTTTTTGGAATTGGCCTGTCAAACGAAAAAGAGACAATTTGTATTATTTTCTCACTCAGTACGTTCGTCAGAATATAAAACGATTACCGTATAGCGGGTTTTTTGTTCATGGGGTGATCAATTTGGCTTATTTTAGCGGTTAGATGGCTTTCCGCCAAAATTTCACTCGCCAAATATGCACCCAATTGCGACTTCAGTATTTGCATGAGAGATAACTCCTCTTTGTCCGCCAAAATTATTAGCATACCTTTGAACCAGCAACTCACAAAATATTAGTCCCGCGGGAAAAAACAACCGGCATGCAGTATATTCTAAATATAGGAACAAGAAATCAACTTGACGCAAGCGTCAACGATATCAGGCCGCTGAAGATGAAAATCATTTTATTTAAATTTTATGATTTTTTTCATAGATCGGACCATATTGGCGATATACATATGAACTCGTTCGTTGGAATTGTTGCAGTCTAATACTTTTAAAGTTAATTACATATTCTCATTACTTTGATAAGTATCATTATTTACAATTAGATCAGGGAAATATGATATTTTTTAAAGTTATGTAAGGGTCTTATTCACAGGCAAACGGCATTTAAACTTGCCAATATGTTGCCAATAGTTTTACATGAAAGGTGAGGATAACAAACAGTGATCAATCTCATATAAACAAAATAGAGAGTTTAGCAAACACGGATCCCTGGATATACCAGAGGTGGGATCAGGTGCCTAGGAGGAGTAAGCATCCCCTGTCGACCGGTCACACCCGCCGTGAACCCTATATCTTGATCAAGGAAACGGAGTTATCTGTAGTTAAAATCAGTGTGCCAAGAACGGCCTAACAATCGGTATGAAATACGCCAGACAGCATTTGACCTAATGATAGGTTGTATTTGCAAACTAGATCGTTAATTTGTATCTTGAATTAGAAAAAATAGCCCACACTACATATCTGGTCGGTTGGTTGTATATTGTTTAACGTCCCTCTTGAGAATCTTTCACTCATATGGAGACGTCACCATTGCCGGTGAAGGGCTGCAAAATTTAGGCCTATGCTCGGCGCTTACGGGCTTTGAGCAGGGGGTGATTTTTTTTCGTGCTACACCTGTTGTGACACGGGAACTCGGTTTTTTCAATCTCATCTGAAGGATCTCCCCATTTAGTCGCCTCTTACGAAAAGCAGTGGGTACTGAGGACCTATTCTAACCCGGATCCCCATGGGATCTACGTATCTAAATATATCGTATTTCAATATTTTTAAAATGATTAGTGTTAAGTTAAAAAATAACTCTGGAACACAGTAGTTGGCATCGTCGGAAACCCACGGTCGGTCTTTCTTCTTTTACACAGCGCCGCTATTTTCGCATATGCCATTAAAATCCATGACCTTATGTGACCTATCGAGGACCAATGGGAATCGCCGTAAGTATTCCCGGAACTCTAAGTGTCAACAGTTCGGGCGGCGCCCATGAGAGTGTATGTGTGTTTTGTAGTGCCACTATCAAAGATCGGTGTTACGGGGCTCTGTCGTCAAAACCTTCGCTTGAACAGTACACCTATGCTTTAGAGTGCCTAAACTTTTATCCAACAGACGCATAATTGCGTACAACCTTTGTACGAATAAATTAAATCGGGTATGCAAACTCAACGAGTCAATGGTCACGAAAGTGGATCAGATGAAGGAGGAAAGAGATAAGTTGTTAGGTATGTCTATATTTTGAGTAAAATTACTTTCAAAACAAACTGACAAAATAGTGGTAAAGCATATCGCCGAAGGCTTTGTAACTTGTCCAACTTAAACGTAGTCAAAATCTTCGCTTCGAAAGCTGTTTTTCTATACTCCTCATCACTGGAAATATGGGAATTGTTCATTGTTTAAATAGTGCAATAAGGAATGGTAATGCGACCAATCGCATAAAGAAGCCGAGACACACCTTCCATCGAAAATATCGGCATTGTGTCCCACAGGAGGTAAATGAAGTGCGACCGATCGTGGGGTTCCGACGATGAGTAGTTAGTAGTGTATCATATTTGGAGACAGATATGCACAGATATAAGTTCATCAGATCATATAATAGCTTTGTCACTTACAACAAATCCCAGGCTGTGGATGCAGTTGATGACGTTAAGGAAGGGTCCCTTTCGTACTTCCCACAGATCTCCGCTTTGGAATTCAAATTCTTTGGCAAGTCCATAGTCAAGACATCCTTTGTTAAAGTTCTCAATATTTGTCATGGCTACGAAAGGTGACATGACTTTTTTCTGGAATTGCACGGGACCTCTGCCCTCTTTTACTAAAAGCTTGTTAATGAGCCTATGAAAAATAGTTGTGGATAGATAATTCATTACTATGAATGAATTTTAACAATAAATACGAACAATATGATCTGATTACAATCTAAAATTGATTTATAGTTCTTGAAATTTGATATCTATATCAGTTAGAATTTATTTTACATGAATACATATGGATACCGCTGAATGCAAAACTGGAAATTCCATTTTTAGTACCAATCAAAAATAGCTATATTTTCTTTAATGATTATGAGAAAGTTAGAAATGCATGCATATGGGATAAGGGCAAACCTACTACTTCTAATAGCAATTGCAGGGGTCCATTGATAGTTTCGGGTGTGTAAATAGCTACTAAGGACTATGGATTGTTTGCTAAGTGGAAAGCAAATGTGTTTCATCCATCCCTCTTATTATAATGATGTACCAGGTTTTCAATAAATCTCACTCCACAAAGGACCAATCGTGATTTTCATTAAATTTTCACATCGGTCATATGCCAAAATACTTTAACAGGGTCTATGATACATGAAAGGCGAAGATAACGAACAGTGATCAATCTCATAACTCCTATAAGCAATACAAAATAGAAAGTTGGGCAAACACGGGACCCCTGGACACACCAGGGGTGGGATCAGGTGCCTAGGAGGAGTAAACATCCCCTGTCGACCGGTCACACCCGCCGTGAGCCCTGTATCTTGATCAGGTAAACGGAGTTATCCGTAGTACAATATACTGATATATTGAAACCTATGGATAAAGAGTTTACAAGTTCATATGCTTATTTAATATGGTCTAATAAGGCAATACACATTTTACAATATTTCACTTTAAAAGTAATTCAACTAAAACGAAGCTCGTTTTGAATTTTCTTAGAGATTTAAATCATTCCCCCCAAAGGGGAATAACTCGTATGATCGGTCGTGCAATGCTGCATTTCACACTTTTTGCACTAGGCAAACTGTAGGGATTAACAAAGGATGGCGAGGTGCAAGATATACACGTGATCAAACTAACAAACCTTACACTAGTCGACTTCTAACTCTCATCTAAAAATTTTTGATAAACACAAAGCTGTGAAAGAAACTTTATATTTACTGATAATTATCTATTCAGTCTTTTAAATTTAACCTTTAATAAACGCATGAAAAATCCACTCATTTAAATAACCACAATGTTCAGAAAAATACGTCTTATTTTCGCAAATGCAGTGGCTTTTTTAAAATTTCCTACCATAAAGAAAAAAAATGAAAATAACTGCTCAGCAAACACTATAGGTTTTTAATTATTTTCCATACAAAAAATGCAAGGCTAACATATGCTACACTATGCTTCACAAAAGCTAGCGCGATTGAAATCAGTAACCAAATAATTATGAAAGACAATTTAAGTACACATAAAGAAGAGAACTAAATCCAAATTACGAAAACGCAGCCGAAACTGATTCCAATGATACGAATTAAAGCAAATATCACTGATTTCAATGATACGAATTAAAGCAAATATCACTGATTTCAATAATACGAATTAAAGCAAATATCACTGATTTCAATAATACGAATTAAAGCAAATATCACTGATTTCAATAATACGAATTAAAGCAAATATCACTGACGCGACTGCTTCACATGTAACACTTACTTGCAAAGAGCTACTCCATCTCTGAGGTAAGTGCATATCGATTTCCAGTCGGTGCCCGCCTGTAATGAAAGGTGAAGATAACGAACAGTGATCAATCTCATTACTCCTATAAGCAATACAAAATAGATAGTTGGGCAAACACGGACCCCTGGACACACCAGAGGTGGAATCAGGTGCCTAGGAGGAGTAAGAATCCCCTGTCGACCGGTCACACCCGCTGTGAGCCCTATATCCTGATCAGGTAAACGGAGTTATTCGTAGTTAAAAACAGTGTGCCAAGAATGGCCTAACAATCGGTATGAAACATGTCAGACAGCATTGGACTCAATGATAGGTTGTATTAGCAAACTAGATCGTTATAATAGAGCAAATAATGTACTGTGAAGGCGGGAGTTGTTATCAACACATCGGTGTACAGTGTACATTCCAGTCAGTGCCCCCCCCCCCCTCCTGTAATAGAGCAAATAATGTACTGTGAAGGCGGGGGTTATTATCAACACATCGGTGTACAGTGTACATTCCAGTCAGTGCCCCCCTGTTAAAGAGCAAACAATGTACTGTGAAGGCGGGAGTTATTATCAACACATCGGTGTACAGCGTACATGTCTTGGGGGAGAATATTTCACTCATGTCTGGACAACATCAGTTGAAAGGTAAGTACCGAATCCACTTATGTTATACATGTATTTCATCGCATGCAACATGAATACCGGATGTGGTGGTGATGAGTTTGCAAAGCAAACAGGTCTCCACTCTCTTCGGTATCATGATTCGTTAGATGAAATGTAATTCAATTTCTTGATATTAGAAGTTCTGGCACGATAAAAAAAAAACTGTACAATAACTTCCTAGTTTTATCGATGTTTGGAGGTAAGCATTTCTAGGATAACTAGTTTTATTGATGTTTGGGAGTTAAGCGTTTCCAGGATAACTTGTTTTATCGATGTTTGGGAGTTAAGCGTTTCCAGGATAACTTGTTTTATCGATGTTTGGAGTTAAGCGTGTCCAGGATAACTTGTTTTATCGATGTTTGGGAGTTAAGCGGAAGGAAGGATATCAACTGTTTCTTGAAGCTGCGATCAAAACTTCTCAAAATGCAGTCTTTAAAATCGTCCCTAGTCCTGCCTATCAGACAATTAAATTACATAATGTATGTGCATAACTTTATTGAACATGGAGCTATCTAAATCCGTGGTCCCTGGGTGAGGAATCGGACCTTGATTAAGGAAGGGTACATCGAGAACATATTTACATACTCAAAATGCATTTACATCTTTAGATCTGAACTTTGAACAAACTGGATGCTCAATTATAATGAGAAAGAAACTTCTATCAAAATCGTGAAATTCATAACAAATCTTTACACTGTCAAATTTGCAAATTCATATATGGTCCCTGGGGTGGGGGTGGGGGTGGGGGACAGGACTACAAGGATCATAAAATAAAATCTGTTATAACTCTTTTTTCTTTTCACCAGGACATCAGACAAGCAGTTTGTATAATTCTATACCGGTATGCAAGTATACACTCAAAATTGTAGTGCTCACAACCAAGTAGCCTTGCTACAAACTGTGTCTGGGTAATAAATGCGATCTATAAAAAGCAATAACAGCGTAGACGTGATCCAGAAATTCCATTTTACCTTAGGGAGTAATGTGACAATAACTTATGTCCATTATTCAAGGTAAATCAATGGATGGGAAAATGTTTTGATCTCGGCTGTTTTCTTGACAATATAAACACTATAGTTAGAGTCTTGCCCCCATGCTTTAAATAAAAGACTGTTATTGACCTGAAAGGATGACTTGAATCATCCAAAGTCATCTGGACAAGTCATTAGCTGAATATATGATGATATTATAAATTGGTATCGACCAAAATGTCTTTTAATGTTACAGAACTTGTGGGTCATGGCCTATGAGTTCATGATATTCATATCATTGAAGAAGTAAGATGACCTTGGTAAACATAGCGGTCCATGGTCCTCTTCTCTCAGTCAGTAAAAACAACACTGGTGGGAGACATTCAAATAATAGTCTCATATAGAGATTTCCGTGTGTTTTGTTAGTGCGTGCTTTCTTTAAATTGTTGAAAAATAAACCATTCACTAAATCATCTAAATTGATTGTTCGAAAATTCTTTGGCGGATACGGATTCTGGGTGTGCCCGATCTATACTTACACATTGTTCATGTTCTCCGTTAAGCACGTCGTTCAGCCAGTTGACAATATGCACCGGAGTGCCGGCCTCCTCCTCCCGATCATAATTCTACAAGAAATCTGGAGTTATATCCTGGTCATGGCACCAAAAATCAAAGTACATGTATATCGCTGAAATTTAATACCTATATCATACCAACATTTATAATATTATGGATATAGCCGTATCTAATGTATTTGATATTTGATTCATTGATAAAATGTACACATTTCTTTTCTTTTCAAATTCTCCAATAAATTTAAAAATTCATTGACGATAATTTTCAAAGTTAGTAAGATGGCTGATAGCCATATCCAAGTAATCTGCGTTGGTTGCTAAAGTGAGAGCTCATAAGCAAGGCAAAAACGTAAATTTTTTGACAGGAATAAGCATGAAAACTGAAAAAATATGATGTTATACATGCAATCTTATGCATGCTTTTCAACCAGGAAAATCACTTAGAGACGTTGTCTACTGGTAAAAAATATTTCTAAGACACTAAAAACTAAGTTGTATTTACGATAAGAAGGCATGCCGATGGTTTTTATAGTATAAATCCAATATAATCTGTATATATCGCCAGCAAGACAATGCTATCGCTTGAGATGGTAATGAAAACAGGCCACTCGGTGCGATGATGTTTGTTGACAAAACGAAACCATCACCAACAACAATGGGTTGAATGATTAAGAAAGACAATAAGTAGCACGATTCACATTGACATAATGAATTTATGTGTATAATAAATGTCTTTTATTACTACATGTGAAACATGTTTCTAACAAATATTGCAGTAATAAAACCGCTATGTCACTTTAATGAGAAGAACAGGTATTGCAGGAAGAGGAGAACGAAGCTCTTTATCAGTTATTGGTTTCTTCCCCACACAGGTTACGATACAGTACACAACATTGTATATCGAAAAGCAGTGGTATCTTAAATATTGCTGTCCCAAAATACACGTTAATTCACGTTAAATCTATGAACAATTGTATGAATTCCATACAACAACAAATCCGTAACTCATCACAGCCTTTGGAGCGAGCGTGATAACAAGCTTAGCTTCATGCTGGCCAATATAGCAATAGTAGTTTTATTTGTGTGTACATGCAGCGATAGCATTGTCTTGTCTGTCAGGTACTGTGTCACTATATAAATAGAGATCTAACATCTGATCTAAATACAAGGTTATAAGTCTTTGGCAGAATCTTACGGCTTCCATTTTCTTTTGAACTTCATAGCCAAACCCCGATTTGGAGGCTCTAAAGGACATCGTTGGCCCTCAATTTTTATATTTTTTTCAAGTACCTGTGGTATTTACCGGTTTCTGTGGAGAAATGTTCATGGAAATTAAATTTAAATGATTCAAAACATTTCACGTGGGTTAGTCATCTCCTTTTGTGTCTCGCAGTCAATGAGAGTAAGAAATTGCATTCATATATTAAATGAAGTTTTTTAAAGTTTCTTCCGAATAATTCATGAGTAATTCAATTCCAAACCAAATTCAAAAATTCTCGTAATATGGGAGCAATTAGAATTTGACTCCGAGACAAAAAGGACCAAACATTAGGGTATTTAGGTCACTCCGCTTACAGATTCCATTTTCTTTTCAACTTCATATCCTAAGCCAGACTTTTTTGCGCGATCACCCATGTTTTTGGTCTTTTCCTGGTTATGACACTAAATATGAAAATGAAAATGTGCAAAAAAAAAAAAAAATTGTTAAACGGTCAGCTTACTAATTCCATTTTGTGATCGACGTCACGGCCGAAACCTGACTTGCTGGCGCGCAATTTTTCAGACATCTTGAATTATAGTCTTGCACCAAACGGGCTGAAATTTATCATTGAAAAACAGAATTGTTTACATAATAGTGCCTCTCTCTCTCTCTCTCAAGTATTGAACCAACTATGGAGGACAACATGTTCCCCTAATTTCTTTGAAATTCTAGATTCCTGTACATAATGAAATAATGGACACAGCTGGACAGGTAATATTGTACATTCTGTCATGTACGATGAAAGTAAATACAAACGATATCTGGCTTAGATTTCTCGAAAAAATCTCGAACTTAAGTTTGCGTTTTCTTTTCATTTCAAAATTTGAGTAAAAGTCTAAGTTTCGACTTATTTCGAGAAATCCTGGCCAGGTGCACGTTTCACATTAACCCTAATTACATCGAGTTTCTTTGCTTACGACAGTACATTCAATGTTTGTGTTGTGATTACTTCACGTTTATCGACAGTATTTCAATTCCATGAAAATGCAAGAGGGAAAAAGACGTCATTTTCATTCTGGTTTTGTGTATGCTAACTAATTATACACAATAACAGATAAAGGTTTTGAACATGTTGCAAACAGTTAAGTTTGTATTATTTTTGTTGTTTATCAAATTTCCGAGAGAAAAAAATCACAATCTCAAAACCAACGTCATAGATTCTACTTGCTTAACCCACTATTTGATTAATTCAACGTCATAGCATTATTAGACCTCACAGCGTCTATGTTGCGTATAGCCCCGGAATCTCTACACATTAAAGAAATAAGTAAAGATGCAGAATTAATTGATTAATGGTTTTTTTTTCTCTCTTTTTCCAATATTCAAGTTCATTTTATCTGTGGTTTATTAATCACGTCTGGATTTTTTTAAGAGCACGATTTGGCAGCTTGCTGAATTATGACTCATGGTGTTTTGTGATAAGATTTTTAACTCCGTTCTTAATGCATCTTAGGGAATCCAATTCAAAAATATTTGAGTTATAGAATCGGCTTTGATAGATCAAAAAATCTATTTGCATTAAATAGATGAATATTACTTTTAAAATAATACATATAAAATACTCAACAATCAAAGAAGAAATAATTATCCAACATACCCCTGTCCTTTTGGATATTTAATTCGAATGAAAATGTTACAAGAATTGGTGGCTAAGCATTCATTCTTTTATCGTACAGGAATGCTAAATGGAGTCGTCAGCGATGTATCTCTCCTCCAATCGCAACGCAACGACCTTCACCTTACCACAGATTAACAAGATAGGTGGGAATTCTTCCATATACACTGTACACACACAAACATAGCGGGCTGACTCATGATTTCCTCAAATTTTTGTCAGCATATTTTGCATTTCCAGCCACTTAGTTAAAATGTATTTGTTATTAATCTTTTTCTTTTTTTTTTTAATTTCTATCTATTTTCACCGATAGTTCTGCGAAAAATCCGAAATCTTATATCTTAGACTCAATAATTAGATTAAATATTTCACAGAATGACATGGGTTTAAATAGGTTGATTAATTATTAATTATGAAAATGATATCACATCCTTTTGCATAGAATTTCATTAAACAAAATGAAGGCAATGGATAAATTGATTATAATCATTTTACAGAAACATGATTATAGTTTCTATTAGAATACATGTATCTTAACATGATTGCTAAATCAATTATTTTTTTACATATATATTTGCAATTTATGCAAATCTAAATTAATCTCATTCTAAATTTTGAGATATTGATTAAAATAAATGAAAAGTAAATCTACTCACATGAGGAAACAAAAAAAACACAACCGGTACGCCTGGAACACTATTAGAGCACACGGAAGCGAAGAAGCGCCTGTCTCACGATAAAATTCTCGTTTTCAACCTCAGCAGCCCGCAACATTGGAACTCCATTTATAGACACGCCTGCTAACGGCACGCGCGCATCTCGACTGCTCACAGCGATGAGTAACCTGAGATCTTGAGAGGTCTGATTGTAACTTTTACCTATCTGAAAACGCAAGAAAATCAACCGACTGATCCTGTGATAGGCTGTTATGCTCACCGAAAAACGGATAAAAATAACCATTCCCCAAAACACATTGTTGGGAAAACTTTCTTCCAAGTCAAACTCATTCTTTATTCGTATTTTAAGCATTGTGTGTTTTGTGAGTAATAATATTGCCGTCTGCTTTCAACATTCTGGAAATGTTTTAGATACTTACTAATTTTCAACCTAGCATGCATGCACCTCTTGTTTTTGCGATTATGAGAAAGTTTCATGGAGAAAAATGCATTTCTTCCATTGTAATATCGTCTGCCTTCAAAAGAAATTGAAACAGCGGGGAACACTAAGATGCGGTAAATGAATTCCATCTAAAAACTGTTTAAATAAGCATTTTCTAAAAATGCGTTTATATATATATATATATATATATATATATATATATATATATATATATATATATACATATATATATATATACGATATTAATGTAATTTCTGTCTCAGAAATACTTCAAGATTTTTGGTTCTCACAGACGTATGGTGAACTTTAGCCGGATACACATGAGAGTACGTACGACAAAAGGCGGTTGTGATGTATAACCTGTGTCATTTATTCTTATAAAATCAAAACTATCACATTAAAGTTATTTCAATCAACCAGATGAATATTGTTCGATATCCATGCATGAACTACAACTAGTCTTTAAAAAAAAAAAACCAAGTGCAAATTCCAAGAAACACTTCTCGACATGCTCAAGGCCGACTAACGCAGGAGAAATGCAATAAAGTGCTACGTAAGGGCGGATTTGATGCTAGATATGCGAGGGGGAACATACATGTTGCCGGGTTCATCTAAGTACATCTCTTGTACTCTTATGACAACTTACAAGTGATGTATATATTTCCACTACTACCAGCAGACGAAAGGCACGAGTCGCATGGGCGGTGTGAATTTCGTACAATGGTAACTCGGTGTCAGCATCTACGTTATCTTTTCCCGCCATAAAAGAACCGAGTTAATCCTTTCAAAAAGATGATTGTATTTTTTGGTGCTTTGAGAAAGAATTTTACAGTCTTATGTAGAAAGATGCACGACATGTTTTTTAAAGTAGGGAAGCGTTCTGGATGCAAGAATTACTCAAGCATTCGAATTATGGAATATAAAGATGTATTTTTATAAAGTAGGGTAGTATTTCAGATGTAAAATTTACTCAAGCATTTGAATTATGGATTATAAAGATGTATTTTATAGAGTAGGGTAGACATTTCAGATGTAAAAATTACTCAAGCATTCGATATCGATGAAAAAGCACATGTTAGATATTATAAAACAGTTCTAGGACTCAACAAATCAGCATGCAATATTTCATCATTGTCTGAACTAGGTAGACCTCCAATTTCTTCTTTTATTAAATCTCAAGTTATGACGTACTTTGTACGACTAAATTCTCAGAATGTGAACCCCTTGGTTAAAGAATCATATACATGTAATATCAATGTGGCTTTGCATGAAGAGGAATTTTACTCATGGAATACTCTCGCACTGTCTGTATTTAAAGAAAACAATTTAAATAGTAATAACTATAAGAACAGAGACAAAGTATTTGACAACAGCCGAAATCCAGTTAAAAAACAGTTGAAGAAAATAGTACTATATAATTATAAAGACAAAACTATTGAGAAAGTATCTTAATTCACAGAGAACTCCAAACTATAAATACAGTAAACTAAAACATAACATGAACATGGAAGAGTACCTTATGCTTGAAAAAAGTTTTAAGAATAGACAATTGTTAGCTAAATTTCGAACAAGTGACCACTGCCTTCTGGTAGAAACTGGTAGACATGAGAAAATACCTCGACAACAGATATTATGCACTTTATGTAATGCTATTGATGATGAATTTCACTTCTTTTTACAATGTAATATAAATATACAGTCAAGGAATACACTTATGAAAATCATGTTAAATCATTGTTCCACATTTCTTCTTAAATAACCTATACAGAAACTAAGATATATACTTAGCCCAATACTCAAAGTTATATCGGCGGTTTATACTTTTATAAAACAATCACTAGAATTAAGAAATAAAAGTTCCACGTCGGTGTAATAAATGGGTAAATTTCTTACATCTATTGCATATCATATGCGAGTGTATGTATATATATATATATATATATATATATATATATATATATATATATGTGTGTGTGTGTGTGTGTGTGTGTGTGTGTGTGTGTGTGTGTGTGTGTGTGTGTGTAATTAAGCATATGTAATGTGTGCATATATACATATCATCTGAATGTTCATTGTTCCTAATTTGTTCATTTGTTTGCTTGACCTATATGGATGTATTCTGCAATAAAGTATCATTAATATTTGCGACCTTCAAATCCCCCGTTAAACAATCCTAAGAAAGTATTTCATTATCTAATTAAACGATATTTCTTTTTCATATAGGTGATTTAATCAATTCAGATGGGTGATGTCACCAATTTCATTAGACGATTCTATATTCGAAATGGCAATATTACCTACTTGAATAGGAAAAATTACGAAGTGGTAATTTACATGTATCACGAGTAAGCTACATTATCTATGTATCACGAGTAAGCTACATTATCTATGTATTACAAGTAAGCTACATTATCTATGTATTACAAGTAAGCTACATTATCTATGTATCACGAGTAAGCTATATTATGTATCACGAGTAAGCTACATTATCTATGTATCACGAGTAAGCTACATTATCTATGTATCACGAGTAAGCTACATTATCTATGTATCACGAGTAAGCTACATTATCTATGTATCACGAGTAAGCTATATTATCTATGTATCACGAGTAAGTTACATTATCTATGTATCACGAGTAAGTTACATTATCTATGTATCACGAGTAAGCTACATTATCTATGTATCACGAGTAAGCTACATTATCTATGTATTACGAGTAAGCTACATTATCTATGTATTACGAGTAAGCTACATTATCTATGTATCATGAGTAAGCTATATTATGTATCACGAGTAAGCTACATTATCTATGTATCACGAGTAAGCTACATTATCTATGTATCACGAGTAAGCTACATTATCTATGTATTACGAGTAAGCTACATTATCTATGTATCACAAGTAAGCTACATTATCTATGTATTACAAGTAAGCTACATTATCTATGTATTACGAGTAAGCTACATTATCTATGTATCACGAGTAAGCTACATTATCTATGTATCACGAGTAAGCTACATTATCTATGTATCACAAGTAACCTACATTATCTATGTATCACGAGTAAGCTACATTATCTATGTATTACGAGTAAGCTACATTATCTATGTATGCAAAAGGTGATTATAGATATCACTTACTTTGATTCTAGATTATTGACTTCATCTACTTATTTTGATTGTTTTTTTCAAGAGTCGAATAAGTGATATCATCTATTTGATAATAGGATGAATGATATCAGTATTCAAACACCATCTTCACAAGTCAAGGGTTATTGATTCGTTATCTCAACTGAATTACGTGAGCTCATGCTGCTGGATTGATAAACATGCGCAGTTGTAATATGTACACCACTAATTATGCTTATTGATAGTAGATCAAGTTTGGCAACGTTTTTGCGTACGATGATATTAATATTGCTTAGACGATTGAAATATCCATAACAGTAAGTATCAATACACGGGTTTTAATTTTAATCTCTCGCTTCGCATTGTTATAAATAGAACCGCATTCTCATTGGTTCCCTTTGTGGAAACAATCAGAATGAGCCCAACTTTTTGATAGTCATTGATGTCAAGGGACAGTGCGAGGTAACGAATCAATAACCCTTGACTTGTGAAGATGTTCGAACACACAATATTTAGATATAAATTTCGATTTATTAAAAATTCATGAGGACATGAACTGCGACGCTTCACGCTTCTGTATCTGTATCTATCTGTATCTGTATCTATCTGTATCTGTCTGTATCTGTATCTGTATCTATATGTATCAATCTGTATCTGTATGTATCTGTATCTGTATGTATCTGTATCTGTATCTATCTGTATCTGTATTTGTATCTGTATCTATCTGTATCTGTATCTATCTGTATCTGTATCTATCTGTATCTATCTGTATCTGTATCTATCTGTATCTATCTGTATCTGTATCTATTTGTATCTGTATCTGTATCTATCTGTATCTGTTTGTATCTGTATCTATCTATATCTGTATCTATCTGTATCTGTATCTATCTATATCTGTATCTGTATGTATCGGTATCTATCTGTATCTGTATCTATCTATATCTGTATCTGTATGTATCGGTATCTATCTGTATCTGTTTGTATATGTATCTGTATCTATCTGTATCTGTGTCCATTTGTATCTGTATCTATATGTATCTATCTGTATCTGTATCTATCTGTATCTGTATGTATCTATCTGTATCTATCTGTATCTATCTGTATCTGTATCTATATGTATCTATCTGTATCTATCTGTATCTGTATCTATATGTATCTATCTGTATCTATCTGTATCTGTTTGTATCTGTATCTGTATCTATCTGTATCTATCTGTATCTATTTGTTTCTATATCTATCTGTATCTGTATCTATCTATATCTGTATCTATCTGTATCTGTTTGTATCTGTATCTGTATCTATCTGTATCTGTTTGTATCTGTATCTGTATCTATCTGTATCTGTGTCTATTTGTATCTGTATGTATCTATCTGTATCTGTATCTATCTGTATCTGTATGTATCTATCTGTATCTGTATCTATATGTATCAATCTGTATCTGTATCTATCTGTATCTGTTTGTATCTGTATCTGTATCTATCTGTATCTGTATCAATCTGTATCTGTATCTATCTGTATCTGTATCTATCTGTATCTGTATGTATCTGTATTTGTATCTATCTGTATCTGTATCTGTATCTATCTGTATCTGTATCTATCTGTATCTGTATCTGTTTGTATATGTATCTATCTGTATCTGTTTGTATCTGTATCTATCTGTATCTGTTTGTATCTGTATCTATCTGTATCTGTATTTGTTTGTATCTGTATCTATCTGTATCTATCTGTATCTGTTTGTATCTGTATCTGTATCTATCTGTATCTGTTTGTATCTGTATCTATCTGTATCTATTTGTATCTGTATCTATCTGTATCTGTATATGTTTGTATTTGTATCTGTATCTATCTGTATCTGTTTGTATCTGTATCTATCTGTATCTATTTGTATCTGTATCTATCTGTATCTGTATCTATTTGTATCTGTATCTGTTTGTATCTGTATCTATCTGTATCTATTTGTATCTGTATCTATCTGTATCTGTATCTATTTGTATCTGTATCTATTTGTAGCTGTATCTGTCTGTATCTATCTGTATCTATCTGTATCTGTTTGTATCTGTATCTATCTGTATCTGTATCTGTTTGTATCTGTATCTATCTGTATCTGTATCTATCTGTATCTGTATCTATCTGTATCTGTTTGTATCTGTATCTGTATCTATCTGTATCTGTTTGTATCTGTATCTATTTGTATCTGTATCTATCTGTATCTGTTTGTATCTGTATCTGTATCTATCTGTATCTGTTTGTATCTGTATCTGTATCTATCTGTATCTGTATGTATCTGTATCTGTATCTATTTGTATCTGTATCTATCTGTATCTGTATCTATTTGTATCTATCTGTATCATACTCGAAAAAAACTCACTGAGTGAGTATATATTATTGAGGAACTTGGTGTATGCGCTTGAATACTTCATGAAGCGCGTTGCGTTGCAGTTCATACCCTCATGCATTTTCAAAAATAAATTTACATTCAACTTTTTTTTGGTGGGAATTCCCAGCTGCATCATATTTATCAAGATTCATACGCACATTGATCACAACTGCAACGCATTCATAAGAAAATGGCTACCATTATATATAATTTGTAAATATATAAAAGGATGAAACATTGGACAAGTAAATATCACTTAATTAAAGGACACATCTCATGTTTTCAAAGTATACATAATTACATGCATTTGGTCTTCCTCATGCTTGTAGTAATAAATTCTAATAGTTTGTTCGCCAAAATATTGCGATAATCAACCACAATACGGACTTAAGTTGGCATCTAGCGCTAACAAATAAGTTACAGTTAGTCTTCTGTTTCCTCCGCGTTTTTACTGACCGAAATTACGTGAATATAACCTTCTCTGAAGTATGTCAGACACTATGACGGACTTTTTTTCTGTGAAAATTCACGAGTAAACGAGGCGATTGAAAAGGTATACGGTATAAGATCTAAATCGCCCGCCATGTTGTTTACATAAGTTGACGGAGCCTGGAAACAAGTGACTTTCGTTGCCAAACTTGAAAAAGGATATCCGTGGACGTCATTTCCGGTCTGACAAAGAAGTCGGGACAGCAGTTGAGGAGTGGGTTAATGGAAAGGACCGTGACTTTTTTCAGTTCTGGGCTGATGACACTTTAACACCGTTGGTCTAAGGGCATCACACTAGAGGGCAATTATATAGAAAAAGAAGAGGTGGATCTCAAGTGGAAATAAGTCAGGCTGGTTACTTATTGACTCGCCCTCGTAATTGTTTCACGCTTTTTGCAAACTTTAATAGAGGTTCTTCTACGGGTATATATAAAATACCGATAGAAGGCCTATCTGCACTATATCAGGAAGCTTTCATGTAAATATGAACTTTTCAGTCCCAGTGGTTCTTGAGAAGATTTTCCCCATATATTTGTATGTAAAACTTTGATCCCCTATTGTGGACCCATCCTAACCCCAGGGGCCATGATTTAAAAAAAAATGAATCTGCACTATGTCAGGAAGTTTTAATGTAAGTTTGTACTTTCTTGACCTAGTAGTTCTTGAGAAGATTTCTAAATGACCCCACCCTAATTTTGCATTTCTAAGTAATCTGAGTTTACTCAGGTGACCTAAGTACTGCAATTGGATGTCGTCCGTCGTCGTGCGTTAACAATTGAACATTTTTAACTTCATGATAACTACCATTCCAATTCTTTTCAAATTTAGTAAGGGGCCTCCGTGGCCGAGTGGTTAGAGCATCGCGCTCAAAATCATACGGCCTCTCACCTCGCTCGCGCCGGAAACTGAGAAAGTTTCCTAGTTTACTTTCGGAAGGTCGGTGGTCTCTTCCCAGGTACATTGTATCTGGGTTCTCTCTTCCACCATTAAAAACTGGGCGACACCATATAACTGAAAAATTGTTGAGTGTGGTGGAAAACATCAATCAAATTTAGTATGAAGCATATTTGGGATAATATAAATTGTAAATTTCAGGACTACAGCAAGAACAAGAGGCCCACAGGCCTTATCGGTCACCTGAATACTAGTTAAGAAGTATCACTACTCCCACAGGCCTTATCGGTCACCTGAATTACTAGTTAAGAAGTATCACTACTCCCACAGGCCTTATCGGTCACCTGAATACTAGTTAAGAAGTATCACTACTCCCACAGGCCTTATCGGTCACCTGAATACTAGTTAAGAAGTATCACTACTCCCACAGGCCTTATCGGTCACCTGAATATTAGTTAAGAAGTATCACTACTCCCACAGGCCTTATCGGTCACCTGAGTACTAGTTAAGAAGTATCACTACTCCCACAGGCCTTATCGGACACCTGAATACTAGTTAGGAAGTATCACTACTCCCACAGGCCTTATCGGTCACCTGAATACTAGTTAAGAAGTATCACTACTCCCAAGGGCTATGAAATCGGAAAAAAAATTCTTGTTCTGAATATCTAAGCTAAATTCTAATGTTCAACAACAGTAAAAAAAAAACAAAAACAACAAAACCATGTGTTCTTAAAACTTCACTGCCCTCAAAAGTGCATACATTGATGAAAGGCTTTACATAATATAATAGGTGTATTAACATTAAAACATCAAAAGATATGACTAATTTGGACCCATCCTAAAGTCAAAACCCTGGGTTGTGAAATTCACCATTTTCTGTACATCCTTTTCTCCTATTCCTAAGTATGCATTTAGATTTTATACAGTATCAGCAAATTTACACATAAATATTATATACGTTTTGCCCCACCCTGGGATAATCAAATTTACAATTTACTACCTGCTCTTTCTAAATATCTATTTAGTTTCAATTTAGTATCAATAACACTAAAGAAAATGATATTTATGTGTTTTACACATTTTACACATTAACATTAGTTTACCAAGTTCGGCCCCGCTCTGATGTCAGAATGCCTACTCCAGGGATCATGAAATTTACAATTTTGGTAGAGGCCTTCCTGCTTTACATCACTATGCATTCAGTTTTTCTTACACGTGTGCGATTCTTGAGAAGAAGATTTTTGAAAAATGGTCAATTTTGCCCCGCCCTTAAAGGGACTGATTCACGATTGTCCCCAAAAGTTTGTTTTTTACTTTTAATGATCAAAATCTACTGTCTATTATGTTTTTAAAAATTCACTTAAAAATTAAGGTTATACATTATCACAGAAGCTCATTTTAGGGAGTTTATTATTTGTTTTGTAAACAAAGATTGTGGTGTTATTGTTTATGAAATTTTCAAAAGAAATGGATATTGATAACAGTTTATCATATCTTTCACATTTCAACTATTCTTTGGGTAAAATATGGAATCTAAAAGTGACTCTGTAGAATTAAGACGCTTTATATTACAAAATTATTCTTTCACAGGTTTGTTTGTATACATAAAAAGACTCAAGGCTTTGTTTACATAACACAGATTTAAGGCTAAAATATTGCTTTTATTCTTGCATTCAGAAAGTCAAAGTTTTGGCTGTCAACATTAAATGAGTTATATTTTTAATGTTTAACATCAAAAATGAAAAATATTTCCCTCAAAAATCGTGAACCAGTCCCTTTAAGGCCCCAGGGGTGCAGAAGTCCTGAAATTGACAAATTATGTCCCCCTTGTTCCAAAGATGTTTCATACAAAACTTGAAAAAATTGGAATGATAGTTATCAAGAAGTTAAAAATGTCTATTGTTCACACATTTAATAACTGACCATTTTGTCCCCACCCCGATTCCAAAACCCTTACCCCTATAATCATCAAATTTACAATTTTGGTAAAGGACTATCTGTTCTATCTAAATATTTATTTAGTTTCAACTTAGTATGAATAGCACTAAAGAAGATATTATTTAAGTGTTTTACACATAAACACTACATATACCAAGTTCGGCCCGCCCTGAGGTCAGAACTCCTTCTCCAGGGATCATGAAATTTACACAATTTTGGTAGAGGTCTTCCTGTTCTACATCACCAGGTATTTAGTTTTTCTTACACATGTGCGGTTTCTTGAGAAGAAGATTTTTGAAAATTGGTCAATTTTGGGCAGTTTTTGCCCCACCCCCAAGGCACCAGGGGTGCTGGAGTCCTGAAATTTACAATTTACATCCCCCTTGTTCCAAAGTAGAAGTAAGTAATAAAACATACCCCGTGTGTATTTAGCGTTAACTACTATTACTCTATGGCCCGTGTCGGTTTTATAAGGTGTATATTATGTATTTAACTCGGGAATATTTCGTATGAATTGGTCCTTATACCATACATAATTCGAAACGATCTGTAGGTCTAGTTTCATTTTCATTTTAAAATTTCTAGGCGATTTCACAGGTGCTTGTGGACTGGACTTCCGGTACCCCCCTTCTTGTATTTTTAAATGTTCAATTCCTTGGGTATTTCGGACGTATTTTTGATAAAATATGTAAATTCAGAGTGTATATATTTCAATGGAATACACAAATCTCGCATAGAAACCGTTTTTAAAAATGTCATATCGCCGATCATAATATATGTTCATATATTATGATCGGTGATATGACATTTTTAAAAACGGTTTCTATGAGACAAATCTCGCATAGAAACCGTTTTTAAAAATGTCATATCGCCGATCATAATATATGTTCATATATTATGATCGGTGATATGACATTTTTAAAAACGGTTTCTATGCGAGATTTGTGTATTCCATTGAAATATATAAACTCTGAAGTTACATATTTTATCAAAAATACGTCCGAAATACCCAAGGAATTGAACATTTAAAAATACAAGAAGGGGGGTACCGGAAGTCCTGTCCACAAGCACCTGTGTGCTCCTGTAGTCACGAAACGTAAAAACAACAAGACTTTGATAAGTGGGGGAACAGCCCGATTTCTGGCATTGTCTGATTGAAGTCTCTTGCCGATTCCATCAATAATGAAATATATATTTGCTGGCGTGAAACGGTATCTCTGGAAGATCTCTTCCTCTTCTAAACTCTCTAAGGGATTACTGAGGTCCCGAAATACACGAGAGCGCCTTAAAACCGGCAGATTCTGACGACGTCGACGCCTTACCTTGGCAGCCATTTTTAATCCTTGAGAATATTCTCAAGTCTACTCTTTTGTAAACTCAAATATTTGAGAATAAAACTGAAGTTGAGAATCTTTTTAGTGCTTAACTTTTTTATGACGGCCGCTGAGTCTGAGGGAGTGAACATTCTCAGACTTGAGTATGTTTTATGACGGCGGGGCCTGGGGTGCTAGAGTCCTGAAATTTACAATTTATATCCCCCTTGTTCCAAAGATGCTTCATACCAAACTTGAAAAGAATTGGACTGGTAGTTATCAAGAAGAAGTTAAAAATGTTCAATTGTTAACGCACGACTGACGACGGACACCGCACGACGACGGACGACAACCAATTGCAATAGGTCACCTGAGTTTACTCAGGTGACCTAAAAACTAAATGCATAGTGATGTAGAGCAGATTGTAGATTTCATGATCCCTTGGGTAGGGGTTCTGACCCAAGGGCAGGACCAAACTTGGAATATAGTGACTGTGTTTATGTGTAAAACACTTAACATCTTTAGAGCCATGATACTAAATTGAAACTAAATAGATATTTAGAAAGAACAGGTAGTCCTTTACCAAAATTGTAAATTTGATGATCCCAGGGTTCTGGTATCAGGGTGGGGCCAAAATGGTCAGTTATTAAATGTGTGAACAAGACATTTTTAATTTCTTCTTGTTAACTATCACTCCAATTCTTTTCAAATTTGGTATGAAGCATTTTTGGAAGAAGGGGAACATAAATTGTAAATCTGAGGGTTTATATACCCCTGAGGCCATAGGGGCAGGGCAAAACCTGCCCAAAAACATGAAAGCCCTTCACCCAAGGAAACTTTTTGCCAAGTTTGGTTGAAATTGACCCAGTGGTTCTGGTGAAGAAGTAACAAATGTGCAAAGTTTATAGACGGACAGATGACGGACTACAGGCCCAGTTTTTCGAAAGGTGGTTAACTTTAACACAGTGTTAACTCAGTGTTAAAGTTAACCATGTGATTAACTGTTTTTCAAAATACAGTGATCAGAAAAGCTTACTTGAGCTTTCAGCTCAGGTGAGCTAATAAAAATGAGTTGCCAAAAATTTGTGTGATTACAAACAGACAATTCTGCAACATAGTACAGCTGTAGTTGATACAAGCAAAATTTGAATGTAAATATATCTATCAATTTATATTGTAAACAACAATTAAAACTATTGCATAGGAATCATTTTTATTTTATAAAATCACTCTGCATTGCTGCTTTGGCATATAATATATATATAATAAAAATATCACAAAGATGATTGAGTAATAGACTCCACTCATTTTTTCCATTCGTTGGGAGTATATGAATATCACTTAGTTACACAAGTACACAGGTCAGGGATTGCAGTGATATAAAAAATTGCCAATACATTACACATATATTATTATAGACATTGTTTCAAGAAATAAATTTCGCCTTAATATTGATTAAGGTCTCCTTAGGATGACCAAAAATTGTAAAACTAATTGATTGAAGGTACCAACAGCCCTAGTTTTCACAATGAAGCACCTTTGAGAATTTGGATCTCATTTATATTACTATTTGAAATTTATCTTATTATGCATAATTGTTTCAATTAATATCTGTAACACAACAATGCATGCATGCTACCAGAAGCATCATTGAGTGTTACCAGAAGCATCATTGAATGCTACCAGAAGCAGCATAAAATGTTACCAGAAGCATCATTGAGTGTTACCAGAAGCATCATTGAGTGTTACCAGAAGCATCATTGAATGCTACCAGAAGCAGCATTAAATGTTACCAGAAGCAGCATTGAATGTTACCAGAAGCAGAGGCAGCATTGAATGTTATCAGAAGCAGAGGCAGCATTGAATGTTATCAGAAGCAGAGGCAGCACTGAATGTTACCAGAAGTAGGTCATTACTGACTTTGAATTGATCAGTATATACCTCTAAACATGTTTTTTCTGGTTGTTTTTTTTTGGGGGGGGCAAATATCACTTTTTGTTTTAGTCTGTTTTTAAATATTACAAATTAAATGCTAATTTGAATGCTAATAATGCTTAGTAATGCTGACTCTGCTCTTTTGCAATGCTGATTTTCATTGTAGACAACTAGTAAAATCCCTCCTACAGCTTGGAATGCTTTTGTTAATGGTAACATATCTTTTCAATAATATTCATGTTATCTTGAAATATTGAATCACACATGCATTATCTACATGACTTTTACTTGTTTAAAACGGTTCATTATTTCAACTATAAATCACAAAATCACCTATGAATACCATTAAGTTGCCAACCTGAAAACAAGAGCAAAGGCAGTAAGTGTGTGATGTTGAATTTTGTAAAGGAATGAAGAAGCCTCACACCCACTGCCTGTGTCTGAGGTGAACCACAGCCCGACATTATTCATGGGAATCGGCAATAGGAAATACATTACATATGTATACAATTAAATTTCTAACATACTGACTCATGTTACCTCAGGTGTTCACATTGTCTATAAATACGAATTGTTCATAATTTTCCTCACTAGTATATACATTACATGAATTATTGTATCTAAAGTGCTATAAACATCACATGTACTGAGTCCTACAATAATGGCACACTGTCTAGTTATCTCCAGAAGCCCTCTACTGAATAATGAACTGTGTTGGGTCAACCATGCAAGACTGCTGGACCTTTTCAACGGTCGCTGGAGCATCTAGGAAAAATACATAGTGAACATCATTATGTCTGTCATCTTGTTAAGCTGGGCATTATGAAATAAATGCATTGCTCAGACGGCCGTCTCAAATAGTTTAAGTAAATAAGTGTGGCCAAGTAGTATCGTCGTTAATCCAATTAATACATTTAAAGAAACCGTTTTGGAATAACATGCATTTCATGCCCCCAATATAAAAATTACAGAAATAGATGAATAGCATAATTATACCCATAGGAATAGGGTTACAGAATCGTCAAATCATTTATAAATATCCACTGGGGTTACAATATCATCAAATCATCTATAAAGAGGGTTACAATATCATGAAATCATCTATATAGAGGGTTACAGAATCATCAAATCATCTATAAAGAGGGTTACAGAATCGTCAAATCATCTATATAGAGGGTTACAGAATCATCAAATCATCTATAAAGAGGGTTACAGAATTGTCGAATCATCTATATAGAGGGTTACAGAATCATCAAATCATCTATAAAAGGTTCATTTGGGTTACAGAATCATCAAATCACCTATAACAGATCCACTATTGTTAAAGAACCATGAAATCACAAAGGTCCATAAAGAGAGACCATAGTTATTACAATTATCCCCCGAATGAATTTTTTCTCGATATAGATGATTCACCAATACATTGGTCATCATATCAGCAAGATAATGCAAATTCCTTCAAAATCATTTGTTTTTGGGTGTTTAGTCTAAGTGAAACTTTGTACAAGACATGATCTGCATGATATTAACTTAGATCTACATTACCTCCTGACTGTTATCACTCTCCAGTAAATTACAGAAACTGTTTCTAATTTCTAAAGTTAACCTTTTAAATTGAGAGTTGCAGTTTCAGGGGACAATAACCTTGCTATCATAGTCAGAAGACTGGTATGTGAATTATCCTTCAGAATGAGCAGTAAGGCTACAGTATCTACCCAACCTTTATGGAGATGTGATATAATGATGTAATTACCCAGTGCAAAGTATGTGTCTTTTCCAATATCCTTCCTGAACGCCTCCACTGCATGCTTAATGGCAAACAAGGCAGAGCAGCTCATGCATAACGGGGGCTCACCACAGGCTGTAGACAGAGATATAAATGTAAATCTTATTATTTTTATCAAACCTTTATAACAGATTTTATAGAGCATGGGGGCTCACCACAGGCTGCAGACAGATATAAATGTAAATCTTATTATTCTTATCAAACCTTTAAAACAGACTTTATAGAGAATTATGCAGCATGAGTTGTGTTTTTTAAGAATTATAACGCATCATTATCGCAAGCTCACCTTTAGCTCTAAGAACTCCTAATGGATTTGGGGCATTCTTCAGTAAATTAATCCTGAAATCAACAGGGATGTCTTTTGCTAGTGGAACTTTGTATTCCTACAAAAGAATATCAGCACTGTGTGTCCATACTCGGATATCATCACTTCAGATTTCATCAGCTAATTCAAAAAGCTCATGGAATCATGAATGGTGAATGATACATTAATGAAGCAGACAATCCTCAAGTTTAATCTTCAGGTAAAGTCAAACCATGCTTTCATTATTCAGTAGGTGAGACCATAAAGTGTTTAGAGCATTCAGTCCCACCTCAGATCCCTGTGCCCATCGTTTATACAATGACAGTCCCACCTCAGACCCCTGTGCCCATCGTTTATACAATGACAGTCCCATCTCACACCCCTGTGCCCATCGTTTATACAATGACAGTCCCATCTCACACCCCCTTGACCGTCGTTTTATAATGACAGTCCCACCTCACACCTCCTTGCCTGTTGTTTATACAATGAGAGTCCCACCTTACACCCCCTTGCCCGTAGTTTATACAATGACAGTCCCACCTCACACCCCCTTGCCCATTGTTTATACAATGAGAGTCCCACCTCACACCCCCTTGCCCATTGTTTATACAATGACAGTCCCACCTCACACCCCTGTGCCCATCGTTTATACAATGACAGTCCCACCTCACACCTCCTTGCCCGTCGTTTTATAATGACAGTCCCACCTCACACCTCCTTGCCTGTTGTTTATACAATGAGAGTCCCACCTTACACCCCCGTGCCCGTTGTCTATACAATGACTGTCCCACCTCACACCCCCTTGCCCATTGTTTATACAATGAGAGTCCCACCTCACACCCCCTTGCCCATTGTTTATACAATGAGAGTCCCACCTTACACCCCCTTGCCCATTGTTTATACAATGAGTCCCACCTCATACCACCTTGCCCGTCGTTTTATAATGACAGTCCCACCTCACACCCCCTTGCCCGTCATTTTATAATGACAGTCCCACCTCACACCCCCTTGCCCATCGTCTATATAATGACTGTCTCACCTTACACCCCCTTGCCCGTAGTTTATACAATGATAGTCCCACTTCACACCCCCTTGCCCATTGTTTATACAATGAGAGTCCCACCTCACACCCCCTTGCCCATTGTTTATACAATGAGAGTCCCACCTCACACCCCCTTGCCCATTGTTTATACAATGAGAGTCCCACCTTACACCCCTTGCCCATTGTTTATACAATGAGAGTCCCACCTCACACCACCTTGCCCATTGTTTATACAATGAGTCCCACCTCATACCGCCTTGCCCAACGTCTATACAATAAGTCCCACCTCACACCCCCTTGCCCGTTGTTCTACAATGACAGTCCCACCTCACATTCCCTTGCCCGTCGTTTATACAAGGATAGTCACATACCAATATGTACAATGTACGTCATTTGATTACACTTGTTAAGGTAGCAAATAAGAATGGTTTGGTAGAAACAACTCCACAATCTATCTATTTATGCATTGTGAGTAGAAACAACTTGACGATCTTATCTATGTATCATATGTACAAACTAATCAATGACCTTCCTACCCATTTATCATACGTACAAACTAATCAATAACCTTCCTACCCATGTATCATACGTACAAACTAATCAATAACCTTCCTACCCATGTATCATATGTACAAACTAATCAATAACCTTCCTACCCATGTATCATACGTACAAACTAATCAATAACCTTCCTACCCATGTATCATACATACAAACTAACCAATAACCTTCCTACCCATGTATCATATGTACAAACTAATCAATAACCTTCCTACCCATGTATCATATGTACAAACTTCCTACCCATGGATCATATGTGCAAATTAATCAATAATCTTCCTACCCATGTTTCTGTCTCCATGTGGGTGAAAAAATCTCGAGAGGGACGTTAAACAATATACAATAAATCAATCCTACCCATGTATCATATGTACAAACTAATCAATAATCTTCCTACCCATGCATCATATGTACTAACTAATCAATGACCTTCCTACCCATTTATCATACATACAAACTAATCAATAACCTTCCTACCCATTTATCATACGTACAAACTAATCAATGACCTTCCTACCCATGTATCATATGTACAAACTAATCAATAACCTTCCTACCCATGTATCATATGTACAAACTAATCAATGACCTTTCTACCTATTTATCATACGTACAAACTAATCAATAACCTTCCTACCCATGTATCATATGTACAAACTAATCAATAACCTTCCTACCCATGTATCATATGTACAAACTTCCTACCCATGGATCATATGTACAAACTAATCAATAACCTTCCTATCCATTTATCATACGTACAAACTAATCAATAACCTTCCTACCCATATGTACAAACTAATCGATAACCTTCCTACCCATGTATCATCCGTCAGTTGTTGTCCTGTTTTCTGCTCGTACTTGATTTCTTCCTGCAGGAAGTATCCAAGGCCCATCACAAAAGCTCCCTCACACTGTCCTATGTCTATTTCTGGGTTCATACTGCACAGACAAAAACAGTCCTTGATCAATGTCTAGGTGACACAAAATATCCATTCAATCATTGAAAAATTAGCTAGAAACTAAGCAATATTTTCTTATACCGAGAGAAACTCTGACGGGCCAAGGCCCATCTGCGAAGCAAGGCTCTAAAGGGAATACGTATGTGAAAGAAAAAATGACAAAAACAGCAAAGGAATAGAGAATAGAAAATGAATGGTGTAATTATGTCTCCCCTTCCCAGAAGGGGGACATACTGATTTAATATGAATTCGTCTTCTGCTTCTCATACCAAATTGTCCAGACCATAACTTTTTTGTCTTTTGACATAGGCCTTTGATATTTCGTATGTGGGTATACCGTGATAAGACAATGTGTACCTACCATTCATAACGACCTCTGACCTTGACCTTTTACGTGAAGGTCAGAAATTGCATTTTTTTAGAATTTTTTTGTCCGGACAATAACTTTTTTATCTTTGGACATGGGCCGTTAATATTTGGTATGTGGGTAAACCATAATAAGATAGTGTGTTGCATTCCAATTTTGATGACTTTGACCTTTTATGTAAAGGTCAAATAATAGAATTTTTTGGGCATTTCTTTTGTACGGACCAAAACTTTTTTGTCTTTTGAAATGGGCCTTTGATATTTGGTATGTGGGTATACCATGATAAGACAGTGTGTTGTGTGTCATTATTGATCGCCTTTTGACCTTTTATGTAAAGGTCAAAGAATAGAATTTTTGGGGCATTTTTTTTTTGTCTGGACCATAAGTTATTTGTCTTTTGACATAGGCCTATGATATTTGTAAGTTAGTAAGTTTAATTTACTATCATATGTTCACAACACTGTTCCTTGGTTGAAGCACATGACTTGTGTACAGTAACTCTTAATTTTCCACTTTAAAGATGATCCCTATAAAATGTTTAAAAACCTAGGGAAAATGGAAGGGGAGACATCCGTTTTTGTGTGCTAAAACAATTCTTCCTTGTTATTATTGTAACGGCTTTTAGCAAATCATTCGATAGAGAAATAGTAATACAACTAAATAGATGAATGAATTCAAGAGTTTCTTAAAATAAAAATATACATGTCAGTATATTTACGCTTACCTTTTAACCAATTTAAATTTGTTGGTTAATTTTGTTTAGTTTTAGCTGTCTTTTAAATTGCAAACGGGATGTATTGTTATTGTTTAAAATTGTTTGGTTTGAAAGACGAAGAAGAAAGTCAAGGCTAAACGTGACATCACAATGCACAGTTTACGTCGGCTGGCGTTATATTCCCGTATTACATGAATAGGCAGATCCTGTAGTTATCCTCCTATATACCCCCTTTGATATTTAGATGTTACTGGGCATTTAGCTCAAGAAGAATTTCGTAAATTATATACATTTTAAAATGAATTATAATTTATCGTACTTAACCGAATTATGATCATCACTTGGAACATGCCAATGACTATTTCATGCTTTGCTTGGTCCAATGGACGCACCATATATACCTATTATTCTAAACTAAGAAACACTATCTTTCTCTTTTCAAAGTTGGTGTCTAACCTCTCGCCACAGTCAAACAACATGTCCACTCTATCAATGATATGCTGACCAGTCAGTATGTCCAATGTGACCTCGGTCAAGGTCACGCCATAGGAATTGTACTCAAATAGGTATGGAGTGTTTGGAACTTGCCTAAAACAAAATAAAAGTCTAATACATGTACCTGAAAATGAACATAGTGCTATTGAAACAAAGCACAGGGTGTGACAAACTTGAGTGGCAACAATCAGTTAGCACATAAAACTCTAAAGGCTTTAAATTTCATTTCCTCAACTTTGACAACTGTTGTGAGAGTATTTGACATGACACACTGTATACATGTCCAAAAATATATTCCAAACACACTTGCTTATCTAAAAATATCTTTCAAACATGCATATGCAGCATATCCAAAAAAATGCTACAGGTACAATTACTTTTCCACAGATACATTCCAGACATGTATACATATTCAAAAATACATGCCCATATAAACTGTCATCATATTCTTTTCAATTCTGTGTAGAAGCAATAACAAGAGGCCCCTGGGCTTTAATGGTCACCTGAGTATAATGCAATAACAAGAGGCCCCTGGGCTTTAATGGTCACCTGAGTATAATGCAGCACATTTTCCAAAGTCCATGACTCATGTGCATGAAATTTTAAAAATCATAAATACATAATTATTTCTAACTTATCATTAGGTAATTTGCCATAGGGCACAAAACTCCTACTCTAGAAACATTCAGCAGAAAATTCCATGCTTGCTTGATTAAATAATAATAACAGAACCTCATCCCTGGAGACATATTTCATAATTCTAGTAGAAAGTTGGAATACCCTCCAGAAAACGGCAAAAGACCGACAGGAATGGAGAAACCTCGTTGCTGCCTTACACGCCATAGGCTTAACTTATGGGCAGTAAATAAGTAAGTAGACCCAATGCTCATTATAATTATGCAAACATTTTCCCCCTTGACATCCAGAAGTAAAGAAGTTTTTTCCAAGACAGAATGCATTTTTGATATGTGTGTATAACCACCTTAATCCCAACCCGAGGTCTGAACCCTAAACCCTGCGGTTATAAATTTCACAATTTTGGTGTACTCATCATAAGCATACAATCATCTTCACTACTTGATTTTCAAGATTTCGAAGATTGCATTAATTGTTATGGTTTTGGCCCCATCCCACAGACTCAAAGGAGGCAGGGTTCATGAAATTTTAATTTTTTCGCCTTTATCCTTATATGCTATATACCAAATCAGTTACAATTGGGGCAGCCATTCATGAAAAGAAGCAGAAAATGTTCAAAAGTTTAAGTGGCCCCAGGGGTGAATCCATTGTACATGAGGATGCTTGCATATAAATTCAACACACTGTACCAATTTGAAGTTTGAGAAGAGAATTTTTAAAGAATATTCTGATATATTCCTATGTAAAACTTTAAACCGTTATTGTGGCCCCTTCCTGCTTCCAGGGTTGTGAGCAAACGTAACTCTTCAGTACATAACAAATCCTTCACGAAGATTCGGCTTTTCTGGTACCATGGTTCTTGGGAAGACTTTTAAAACACTTAGCTCACTTTCACAATATCTTAATTATCTCCCTTTGGTATGGAGAGCATAACCTTTCATCTAAACAAAATTGTTTTCCTGTCACCTGAGAACACTCTGGTGAAAATTTTGTTTCAAATCGGTCTAATGAGAAGAGGAACATGTAAAAAGTTTATCCGACACGGCCGAATGAGAAGACGAACATGTCAAAAAGTTTATCCAACAGACGGACAGAGAAAGCACACAAAACTTGATCAGAAAAATTAGCAAGAGCCTGTGACTCAGATGAGCTAAAACTAAAAAAAATCTTTTTACCAGTATCTTTCTGACAAATCGATGTTTTCACTGAAACACTGAAATATAACGTCCTTCCAGGGCTTGGTAGGGATCTTTTGTCTCACTGGTGCGATTCGTTCATTCAAAGCCTCACAGCAATGCAGCACTGCCTAAAATTAGCCAATCAAACAATCTAATCAATTAATTGAACTCATTGTAATTAATTTCTCAGGGGAGTTGAACTTTTTACTTGATATTGAAATGGAGCAGAGTCGCATTCCATCGTTCCTATGATACAACCAGTGTTCAACGTCTTGAATGCAATGCAGCATTCATCCAGTCACCACTTGTTCTCTTCCTTTATATATATTTCAGCTTTTAACCATTGCACCTTTAATTTGGCGTATAATCCATTTAATTCTGCACAGTAACTCTACCTCACCCGAACGTAGAGCCAGTTTTGTTGTTGTTTTCATTGTTACGTATAGGTATTCCTACGCACCATTTCAGAAACGTTAATTCAAGCTTTTTGATGAAAGAAACTATTTGCTTTTCTATTTTGAAGGTATAATTAAATGATAAGAAATAAAACTTAGAATTCTTTATTTGATGCATGTATCAAACAAAAAATTGGATGGCAAACTTTTTCATCAATGCTCTATTGATGAAGTTTTCTGTCCAATTTTTCGTTTGATACATGCATCAAATAAAGAATTATAAGTTTCATTTCTTAAATCCATCTATCTATCTATCTACATGTATATCTAGCATCAATACTTAAAACTTGAAAATAACCTCTTACCAAAATTTTCAAGATTTACAATTATATGGAGTGCAGAGAAAAATCTCACTCTTTATATTTACGCTAGGAGAGGTGCACTATAGCGATACTTGGGAAACAGATAGCCTATGTACCTTACAACAAAGTTCACTGGTGATGCTGCCCCCGGTTGTTACACTGTTGGCCGTGGTCAGGGAGTCTGTTGGCTTCACTTTGATCAGATCCATAGGGATACCAAAGGTAGAGGCACACACCTGCATCACCTGCAACAGTTTTTGAATATCTAAAACATCCTATTTTTACACATTAAAACATGCATGTGTTTTGCTTGGTCACAACTAGTAACATCTGACATATCAAATCTTGCATTGCCTCGGCAAACTCAGATTTTTATTTCACACCCTGGATGACTCCATATTATGTTCCAAACTGACTATGTAACTAATAGTATACAAACATTGTGTGTACCATCCCCTCCAGGTACTGTATATATTGTGTGAATACCCCCCCCCCCTCTGCTTATGTATGTATACAAACATTGTGTGTACATTTCCAAAACTGTTGTTTCTTATCTGTGTTTAGATTCCTTTCATTGCTTTAACTTGAGTTTAGACCGACTACATTGTCTCTAACCTTTGTTTAGACTGACTACATTGTTTCTAACCTTTGTGTTTAGACTGACTACATTGTCTCTAACCTTTGTTTAGACTGACTACATTGTTTCTAACCTTTGTGTTTAGACTGACTACATTGTCTCTAACCTTTGTTTAGACTGACTACATTGTCTCTAACCTTTGTTTAGACTGACTACATTGTTTCTAACCTTTGTGTTTAGACTGACTACATTGTCTCTAACCTTTGTTTAGACTGACTACATTGTTTCTAACCTTTGTGTTTAGACTGACTACATTGTCTCTAACCTTTGTTTAGACTGACTACATTGTCTCTAACCTTTGTTTAGACTGACTACATTGTTTCTAACCTTTGTGTTTAGACTGACTACATTGTCTCTAACCTTTGTTTAGACTGACTACATTGTTTCTAACCTTTGTGTTTAGACTGACTACATTGTCTCTAACCTTTGTTTAGACTGACTACATTGTTTCTAACCTCTGTGTTTAGACTGACTACATTGTCTCTAACCTTTGTTTAGACTGACTACATTGTCTCTAACCTTTGTTTAGACTGACTACATTGTTTCTAACCTTTGTTTAGACTGACTACATTGTTTCTAACCTTTGTTTAGAGTGACTACATTGTTTCTAATCTTTGTTTAGACTGACTACATTGTCTCTAACCTTTGTTTAGACTGACTACATTGTCTCTAACCTTTGTGTTTAGACTGACTACATTGTCTCTAACCTTTGTTTAGACTGACTACATTGTCTCTAACCTTTGTTTAGACTGACTACATTGTCTCTAACCTTTGTTTAGACTGACTACATTGTTTCTAACCTTTGTTTAGACTGACTACATTGTTTCTAACCTTTGTTTAGACAGACTACATTGTTTCTAACCTCTGTCTAGACTGACTACATTGTCTCTAACCTTTGTTTACACTGACTACATTGTCTCTAACCTTTGTTTACACTGACTACATTGTCTCTAACCTTTGTTTAGACTGACTACATTGTTTCTAACCTTTGTTTAGACTGACTACATTGTTTCTAACCTCTGTGTTTAGACTGACTACATTGTTTCTAACCTCTGTGTTTAGACTGACTACATTGTCTCTAACCTTTGTTTAGACTGACTACATTGTCTCTAACCTTTGTTTAGACTGACTACATTGTTTCTAACCTTTGTTTAGACTGACTACATTGTCTCTAACCTCTGTCTAGACTGACTACATTGTCTCTAACCTTTGTTTACACTGACTACATTGTTTCTAACCTTTGTTTAGACTGACTACATTGTCTCTAACCTTTGTGTCTACACGGACCACATTGTTTCTAACCTTTGTGTTTATGCCCTGACCACATTCGATCCCACCGTGAGTGATGGACACACTGCCATCATAGCCATGGATAGCTACGAAAGCTGTATAGTTGGCTGTTGTCCACCCAATCCCAAACTTCATAGGGACCACTGACAAACCCTTCTTCTTCCAACGATTGGCCTAGGTATAATTTTACATGATTACATTTAGCAATTTTCTAAATTCTGAACATGACATGAAGCACGCCTAGTTGCAAGTATTAACTTTACTCTTACATGGAAGAACCAATTCTTAATTTGATATCTCAACTGTTTATTTTCAGGAAAACCTGAAAAACGCTCACCTGGTTAAAGCTTGTCACTTGCTGTTTGCGGTTTTCATAATCTACAGAGGTCAAAAGTTGACTTGTTAATTCTCTAATGTTGCAATAAGTAAGAGGCATTTTCGATGGTGTGAGCTACAAAGAAAACATATTTCATTGACACACGACTGTATTGTTTGTATATTTCATTGATAGGATTGTGTATTGCATATTTCGTATATTTCCATGAACTGACTTTTCAACAAACCGATTTCATTGATATGCATGTTTTAGAGATAGAAAACAAGAGAAGAAAATGTACAATTGATAAACAACAAATATTTTCATTAACCACTATTTTGTAATAAACTTATGCTATAAGTTTTTCAATGAAGTTTATTTTTCAATAAAAGCACAGACACTTAAACTTCATTCGGAACACTTTGGCCTTTACTCTATTACTTCGTAAAAAGGAGTTAATAGAGGGTGAGGGGTTCCGATTTGACTTAACGCAATCTATATATGAAAAGGAACATGCTAAATCACGAAAGACACAATGGCAACTCGACTTAGTTTCTGTACAATGAATTACTCAAGGCTTTCTTTGTCTCCATAATACAAACCACCCAACATTTCTTGCATTGATATGCAGGTAGATTCTTCTCCCACAAACAATGAACTACGTATTTCCTCTCTGACCTTGTGATTTTCACTATACCAGGGAATCATAGTAGCATTTATTGAATTTCAATCTGCTGTTATGTCGATTTTGCAGAAATTACCACATGCTTCAATTGCATTAACTAGAATGATATTTGAATAAAGTTAAGAAGATATATAACAACAGTACTATGCTCCAAAGGAATAATGTCTGCACTACAAAAATCAATGAATTTTCACTACAACAATCACTGTTAACATGAATTACGCCAGAAACAAGCAGTCTCGCTAACTATAGACAAACAAATATCATAGAAGCACTCAAAATCTGGGGAGATATTGAAACATACGGACCCTTTATCGAGGCACTCAAAATCAGGGGAGATATTGAAACATACCTGACCCTTCTTGTAAAGATTGAGTGTCTTGACATCTGTTGGATCTTTGCCCAGGACTTTTGCACAGTGCTCCATCATCGACTCCATTATGAATATAGTCGGACAAGAACCTACGAAGATGTCCATTTTATATTAAAATATGTACATATATTTACATGCATTTTTTTCACAAACAACATGTGTTTTAAAAATATCAACTTTTATTATATACCCATCAATGTTTCGTATTTGATACTGTTGATTTGACAGAGTGTGATCCGGTTTTCCGGATCACCACACTGGTTTTCTGATTCTGTATCAGTATCCTCTGAAACTGATGATGTCACAATGATGTCACAATGCATCATCACAACGCCGCGTCACGAACAAGACTGCGTACACAAAATATAATTTCACTGTATGTCTGTGTTTTTGATGACTACATTTATTATCTTATAAATGTGGATTTAAAAATACCTAAGGGGGTACATAATAAATTTATCATTACTACAGTAACTTGATCTGAAGAGTTGGATCACATCTCGTTGACAGGTGCGGATCATCAGATGATCATCTCATGATCTGCGCCTGTCAACTTGACGTGATTCGACTCCTTGGATCAAGGTACTGTTGTAATAATATATACTTATTCACATGATGTGCGTGTACACGGAATCATTCTCTTTCTATCACTTCAGTCCGTCCAATATTCAGTTTACCTGTCGGATGTCTTTAAAAGTGTGCTGGTGTAAACGAAGACGGTCCAGCTACTGATTTTCTTGGCACAAAATTTTTGTTATTAGATAAAAATAAGGATGTTTTACTGAAAGCTGAATTTGATGGTCGAAGATTTGTTATTCAGTTTCTCTTTTTCATGGAGATTCAAAGTTGTGGGGTGTATCCTAACCACGAAAACAATGAAATTAAACTCTCCACGAAAATTAATCCTTTTTCAGTAATTATCTCTAGTTTTTCATTAAGTAAAATCAGCTGTGTGATAGAGTCAACAACCTTGATTGTATAGTACATCTCGCGAAACAGCTGAGTCGTGACATAATATACTCTGAAGACGCCAATTCTCTGACAGTTATTGAAATCAGTAGCTATATTGTATGAATAGGAATACAATCATCATGAAATGTGCATCACTGTGAATCTTGTTGGCACTAAATGGTCTACATTTTTTGCAGTTACTCCCCTTACACGAAAAGTTGGGTGAGCGCTTACCATTGCCGTTCTAATACCTCATTCACAAGGATGCGCATCAATTTTTACTTTGTATTAAATTTCATGCGAAGTAAAATAATGCGCATTAAATTAATTCAAATTAAATAACGTTCACACTGCAGTTATATTTAATGTGAAGTAAACTAATGCGAATTAAATTCGCATGCATCTCTAAATTAAAGGGTGCAGGAAATGAATTAAAGGATAGACTATATTATTGAAAATTATTTTTATAGATATCTTAATGAATATTGGCTATAGATACAGAATTCATTGTTCAAAACATGTTTACAATATACATGTAACTGATCTACACACAAGGAGTTTTGTCTCGTTTATTTTTATATGTTCCCAAGAAATTAGTGTTATAATCTCTGGCGACCAGCATTCATTCCAGATAATATATTGCTTCTTCATGAGCCCAGTTTAAACAACATTGGAACGTCTTTTTCATCATTCCGCTGCCTATTGTTGTGACATAATTTTTAATTACTAATATGTATTATAAGTCTACCATGACATCATATAGTATAAAAGAATTTAACTGAGTGGGATATTTGTTAAAATGTTAAAAAGAAAATCATATCATCACTATTTTAAAACGTTTTTATCCTATTTAAAAGCAATTCCTTCCATATATATTACTCAGTATGCCTATGCAGAGCACAGATTTACGTCTGACATTATCTAATGACTTGCTGTTTGTACATGCTTTTTTTTAGTGATTATTATCATTTTGATTAGTTTTTCGCACAAATCTAACATTAATATATATAGCTGACCACGTGTATGATGCATGTGACCCAAATTTGCCATTACACATGCGTGAATATTTAATGCGAATTAGCTTCGCTTTGCGTGCACACGGAGCTAATGCGAAGTAAATCTAATTCGCATTAAATCGCGACGTAAATTTTAATTTGAAGTAAACTAATGCGCATTAAAATCTCCGTGTGAACGCAGTTCAAATTTAATTCGCATTAACTCATGTTTAATGCAAATCAAATTCTTCGTGTGAATGAGGCATAAGATTCACATAAATAGTATTAACAAATAGTGTATTGTAAAGCTTACATTACCAAATTCTTTATTGTGCCGAGTTTTAACAGGCTGTATTCTATCTATGACAAAATTAGGTTTAATTTCTTTGATTTTACAGAGAAAACTTTTTAAAATCTGCACTGTGTCAAATTGTAGAGTTGGGGAAGGGGGGATGTGATGCATGTAGAAGTATTTGAGGTTTATTTCTGTCCAAGCTTTAATGCAGTTAATACCAAGAATTTCAGTAGTAAATTGTTTTAAAAACAACAGAAACCAAGAATTAAAAGCACAAAAAAACATGCAATATAATCAGGCATGTAGCATCGTTTGAATAAATAAGGGGGGTGGGGGTGAAGTTGACTTTATAATATTGATCAAGATTCTTGTAAGTAAATTTTCGACAAAGCTGTTTTTGTTTTTTTTGAAAAAAAAAAGGGGGGGGGGGGACCCATGCACCTATCTATTGATCAACCTCTGCATGTAAAAATAACCAACTCCACATGTGATAATAAAGTGGGGGCAGACCCATTGTTGCTATGTGCCTGATAATCATTTTTGTGCTCATTTGAGTAAATGAAGTGCAAGAACAGCTGTAAGTTGATTTACACAAAATCTAACTTTCAAAAGATTGAATCACAGCCAAAACAAAATATTTCAGCAGAAATATTACACTAGAGATATCAATTCGATATAATTAATATGCTATGTTTGTTGGCATCTGGTGTACATTTAGTGTGAAATTAACAACACTGTGAAAATAACAACTGATTGTGATGTCATGTTGTATATTACTACACATCCTTTAAGATTTGAAATAAACATGTTCTAAAACCAAAGAAAATGTAATAAACAGAAAATTCAATGCTTTGCAGTTGGATATAGAATTTATTTCACTCGTAAGACAGGATTTTTCTTTTTGTATTTTCACTCATGCTTCGCACTCATGAAAATATTTTTAAAAATCCGGTCTTAATCATGAAATAAATTCTATATTCACCTTGAAAGCATTGAATATCCTCAATGTCCGATGATTACCTGGTGATCTACACGCGGTGTTGGCGGGCGTGTTGGTTTTCAGAGCCACGGGAATCACATGCCAATTGGGACAATAGTACGCTAAGAAAAAAAAAGAACAAATATGTCCATTACACACAGTAAGACTTGTATAATCTGAATGTTGTGCAATCTGCAATACTTCAGCACCAAACTCTGAATTCTGTTGTATGAAATACTCGTTTTCCCAGTGCTGCTTTGTCTGTAACCCGATACCTGACCCACAGATCCCGAGTTCAAATCCACTGGTGTCCTTCGTTTTTATTTCTTGAAATAATTTGTTAAAAATAATGTCGCTTTCTCCAAAATTGTATATTTTTGCCTTTTGACACGTACTTATTACATATCATCATCTTTCATGATTAAATTATTTCATGCTGATTTAATAAACTATTTTAAGGTGTAATGAGCCATCTTAGCTGTGAATATTCTTTTATTTAAGCAGTCAAAATTTTAGTAAAATATCAGACTAAAGTCCAAGTTTTACTTCATATTTTTTTCAAGAAATCCAGGTCAGAATTGTTAACGAGACAAGTTGAGGAAATGCAATATCTCTTTATAATAATGACCGGTCAGTTGTTGTCACATGGGGAAACAGTACATATGTTGAAAGCCAAAGCCTCCTCTATATAGTTACAATGTGAAAACCACAGTCAAATATTATCGCAATTCACCTTTGAATTAGAATGCTTTGGCCGATATAGCATTGCGTTGTGTGACGACACAATTGAATCTGTTTGTAATACAATTGTGAAATGCAACAGACACTCTCATTGGTCCATATGTATAAGACCGCCCAAATTCCCTTATACAGGAGTAGTCGGCATTTGAAAACATGACGGCCAGATGGAAACAAACTTCAAAGGAAGAAAGAGAAAAAGTTGTAATTCTTGTGTTGTTGTCTCATAAATTTGATATCAAAAAATTCCTCACATATTTTCCTACTATACTTGTGTCCAAACATACCTTTGAATATTTACTAAAGCCCCATACGACCCAAAAACTCAGTTTTGATGATTTCGTTCGTTGACGTAGCCACGTTAGGTAGCCAGTCAATTCGAATCCCGGTTCATTTCCATATTGGCACAATAGCGTTTAGATGTGAACTAATACCCCACAAATATTTTAGCTAAATATTTCAAATAATATATCATCCCAGTTCCATTAAATGATAATTATTCAAAAGGCTAAACTCACGGCAATGCGGCTTTCATTAGTCGAGGCCGGTCTCCATATCTGCCACACGAGTGTTAAGGACCGTAATGAGCTTATGTAGCATTTTCGTCAATCAAGAGCTTATTTTACCTTTACAAAAACTATATTTTACTGTAATCGGCCAATGAAAACTCTTGTTGTATTACATCAAACATGTCATTCAAACTGTTCAATCATCTCATTCAATTGTGTCATCACACAACGCAATACTATATCGGGTAAAGCGTTCTAATTCAAAGGTGAATTGCGATAAAGCCCTATCTCCTTAGTTAGGGTTGTATATAAAGACACATATTTCTAAATATAATTTCTTAATAATTGCTAAATTTCTTTGTTCACTTTGACGTGCAGAAGAATTTGAGTATACCAATATTCCTGACATCTGCTTCCTATATCATACATATATCTGATAGTATGTATATAGGTAAGATAGATCTGATAGTATGTATATAGATAAGATAGATCTGATAGTATGTATATAGATAAGATAGATCTGATAGTATGTATAGATAAGATAGATCTGATAGTATGTATAGATAAGATAGATCTGATAGTATGTATAGGTAAGATAGATCTGATAGTATGTATAGATAAGATAGATCTGATAGTATGTATATAGGAAAGATAGATCTGATAGTATGTATAGGTAAGATAGATCTGATAGTATGTATATAGATAAGATAGATCTGATAGTATGTATAGGTAAGATAGATCTGATAGTATGTATATAGATAAGATAGATCTGATAGTATGTATATAGATAAGATAGATTTGATAGTATGTATAGATAAGATAGATCTGATAGTATATATATATAGGAAAGATAGATCTGATAGTATGTATATAGGAAAGATAGATCTGATAGTATGTATATAGGTAAGATAGATCTGATAGTATGTATATAGGAAAGATAGATCTGATAGTATGTATATAGATAAGATAGATCTGATAGTATGTATATAGATAAGATAGATCTGATAGTATGTATAGGTAAGATAGATCTGATAGTATGTATATAGATAAGATAGATCTGATAGTATGTATAGATAAGATAGATCTGATAGTATGTATAGGTAAGATAGATCTGATAGTATGTATATAGATAAGATAGATCTGATAGTATGTATATAGATAAGATAGATCTGATAGTATGTATATAGATAAGATAGATCTGATAGTATGTATAGATAAGATAGATCTGATAGTATGTATAGGTAAGATAGATCTGATAGTATGTATATAGATAAGATAGATCTGATAGTATGTATAGGTAAGATAGATCTGATAGTATGTATATAGATAAGATAGATCTGATAGTATGTATATAGGTAAAATAGATCTGATAGTATGTATATAGATAAGATAGATCTGATAGTATGTATATAGATAAGATAGATCTGATAGTATGTATAGATAAGATAGATCTGATAGTATGTATATAGGTAAGATAGATCTGATAGTATGTATATAGATAAGATAGATCTGATAGTATGTATAGATAAGATAGATCTGATAGTATGTATAGGTAAGATAGATCTGATAGTATGTATATAGATAAGATAGATCTGATAGTATGTATATAGGTAAAATAGATATGATAGTATGTATAGATAAGATAGATCTGATAGTATGTATAGATAAGATAGATCTGATAGTATGTATATAGATAAGATAGATCTGATAGTATGTATAGGTAAGATAGATCTGATAGTATGTATATAGATAAGATAGATCTGATAGTATGTATATAGGTAAAATAGATCTGATAGTATGTATATAGATAAGATAGATCTGATAGTATGTATATAGATAAGATAGATCTGATAGTATGTATAGATAAGATAGATCTGATAGTATGTATATAGGTAAGATAGATCTGATAGTATGTATATAGATAAGATAGATCTGATAGTATGTATATAGATAAGATAGATCTGATAGTATGTATAGATAAGATAGATCTGATAGTATGTATAGGTAAGATAGATCTGATAGTATGTATATAGATAAGATAGATCTGATAGTATGTATAGATAAGATAGATCTGATAGTATGTATATAGGTAAGATAGATCTGATAGTATGTATATAGATAAGATAGATCTGATAGTATGTATAGATAAGATAGATCTGATAGTATGTATATAGATAAGATAGATCTGATAGTATGTATAGATAAGATAGATCTGATAGTACGTATAGGTAAGATAGATCTGATAGTATGTATATAGGTAAAATAGATCTGATAGTATGTATATAGATAAGATAGATCTGATAGTATGTATATAGATAAGATAGATCTGATAGTATGTATATAGATAAGATAGATCTGATAGTATGTATAGGTAAGATAGATCTGATAGTATGTATATAGATAAGATAGATCTGATAGTATGTATATAGGTAAGATAGATCTGATAGTATGTATATAGGTAAGATAGATCTGATAGTATGTATAGATAAGATAGATCTGATAGTATGTATATAGATAAGATAGATCTGATAGTATGTATAGATAAGATAGATCTGATAGTATGTATATAGATAAGATAGATCTGATAGTATGTATAGATAAGATAGATCTGATAGTATGTATATAGATAAGATAGATCTGATAGTATGTATATAGATAAGATAGATCTGATAGTATGTATATAGATAAGATAGATCTGATAGTATGTATAGATAAGATAGATCTGATAGTATGTATAGATAAGATAGATCTGATAGTATGTATATAGATAAGATAGATCTGATAGTATGTATAGGTAAGATAGATCTGATAGTATGTATATAGATAAGATAGATCTGATAGTATGTATAGATAAGATAGATCTGATAGTATGTATATAGATAAGATAGATCTGATAGTATGTATAGGTAAGATAGATCTGATAGTATGTATAGATAAGATAGATCTGATAGTATGTATAGATAAGATAGATCTGATAGTATGTATATAGATAAGATAGATCTGATAGTATGTATATAGATAAGATAGATCTGATAGTATGTATATAGATAAGATATATCTGATAGTATGTATAGGTAAGATAGATCTGATAGTATGTATATAGATAAGATAGATCTGATAGTATGTATAGATAAGATAGATCTGATAGTATGTATATAGGTAAGATAGATCTGATAGTATGTATAGATAAGATAGATCTGATAGTATGTATATAGATAAGATAGATCTGATAGTATGTATAGATAAGATAGATCTGATAGTATGTATATAGATAAGATAGATCTGATAGTATGTATAGATAAGATAGATCTGATAGTATGTATATAGATAAGATAGATCTGATAGTATGTAATATAGATAAGATAGATCTGATAGTATGTATAGGTAAGATAGATCTGATAGTATGTATAGGTAAGATAGATCTGATAGTATGTATATAGGTAAGATAGATCTGATAGTATGTATAGGTAAGATAGATCTGATAGTACAGTGGAACCCCGTTATTACGTTTTCCATTTTGTCACGATAAAATAACGTAATACCGGGGGCAACGTAATAAACGTTCCCAGTTAAATCCATTAAAAATATCATTTGGAAATTGTATATCGTCCGTTGGTACTCCGTGAAGGGGTGTGTGAATATATCTTTACTGTTTCTTTGTTTAAAAGACTATGATACTTTGTTTTATTTACATCTTATCTTTAATGTCCGTAATTCTTCATGTTCTTATCCCTTTTCTTTATTTCGGTGTAGGATACATAAGGATGTTTTGATAAACGTTGCTTTTTCTGCATTCGTTTGGACCGCCATTTTGTTCAACTTTAAAACAATGCGTTCATGTAAATTTCTCTCAATAACTCGTTCCGGTTCGTATTCAACATTCGTATTAAAAAATAACAAAACATAGTTTTTATTAAGTTCTCTAATTACACAATACACAACACAATAAAAAAAATCCCACCCAAAAAAACAACAAAACGCACACGATACCCAACACTTGCACACTTCTCACCAACGATAAACATGCACGGAGAACAATTTAAGTGCAATCCACATAAAAAAAATATATAATGAATCACGAAGATTTCATTTATAACGCTAAATGATGGCACTAAAATCACGTGCGCATCAAGAGATTTTAAAATATTCACTGAGGTAAATGCCGTGCACAAATCGGCCGATAGATTGGTGTATGTATGGACGAGATTTACGAACACCCAAGCTGCATGTCCAAACAACGAACAATTTTTTTAATTGAACACCTTTAGTCACCTATGTCCAAGCAGTTAACCAAGTGGTTGTAATATTGCTACGATAAATCTTGTCTTTCTTGTTTGGTACCAAAGCTGTCCGTGAATAGAGTTTTAATAGCGAAGGTAATCACACAATGCTGAACACGCAGGTAGTTGAGAAATTATTTCTTTGATTATCAAAATATGAAAAATGAAGTAAATTTCATAGAGTACAATTTCTAAATAAACATTATTTAATTGTTTATCACTGGCTTCTATACGGGGTATTCACCTGTATTGATGTCGCTAGATCTATCGAAGCGTGATCAGTCAAGCGTCTCTAATCCCCAAACAGACCAGGAAATTTATGTGGTGACTGCCTCAGGCAGTCAAGGTGTGGATGGCTTATTATTTTGAGAATCACTATTGAATAATTAGGGGTTTATTACGTTTTTGTCGGAATATTTACAACGTAATACCGAGTCCCGGCATTTTAGGACAACGTAATAACGAGGTCTATTTTATATAGGTTTGTTAAGAAATGGTTTTGTGCTTTGAAATTCCAACGTAATATGCGGACTAACGTAATAAAGGGGGAACGTAATAACGGGGTTCCACTGTATGTATATAGGTAAGATAGATCTGATAGTATGTATAGGTAAAATAGATCTGATAGTATGTATATAGGTAAAATAGATCTGATAGTATGTATAGATAAAATAGATCTGATAGTATGTATATAGGTAAGATAGATCTGATAGTATGTATATAGGTAAAATAGGTATGATAGAATGTATAGGTAAATTTTATGAATATTAGAAGTGTAGTATATATATGAAAGGAGAAAATCTTTGGCTGGACTGGGAATGAAACCCGTGATCCCTGCATTACTAGTCAGGTGCTCTAACCACTGTACTGTTCAGACCGATATTCACAGTCCATATAGCCCTAACTACTACAGAAGCAATAAGAAATTTGGAGAGCTCTGTAAATTTTGGGAATGATTTATCCTAACATATGAAACATTAATGTACAAATGAGTTGTCCTATCACTAACCATTGTCCATTCCTATAGCAAAACCTGCTAGACTGTTATCAGCAGGGCTGATGCCACAATCAGAATAATAGGTCATCTTTACACCCTCCAACATTCCATCTGATGAAAGACCAATCTATCAAAATTCAAAACATGTCTTAAAAAGTGAGGGGAAAAAAATTTCTGGTGAGAAGTACACTAAGACACCTGAATTAAAAATTCACATCGTGGGGATGGGTAATTGTTCAGTTTGTTACATATAAAACATTAATTAAACCTTAATTAAAAATTCACATTGTGGTGATGGGTAATTGTTCAGTTTGTTACATATAAAACATTAATTAACACCTGAATTAAAAATTCACATTGTGGTGATGGGTAATTGTTCAGTTTGTTACATATAAAACATTAATTAACACCTTAATTAAAAATTCACATTGTGGTGATGGGTAATTTTTCAGTTTGTTACATATAAAACATTAATTCCTATCTGCATTGTTGTGAAAAATGAAGCGTCACAGACTCTACATTCTTGTCATTGAATGGATTTTAGGATAAGCATTACAAAAACTTTTGACAGTAAATTATCTACATGTGGCACATAAATGCATGTAGTACTTTACAAGGCACGGACAAAGATCGAGATATATACCGTGTAATCAGCCATCCATGGAAATCGTTTACCCAGCATCTTCATGTTCACGTGGAAGTCAACATTCAGGCGAACTGGTCTGCAACAGAAATAATTACAAAATGAGCGTATAGAAAACTACATTATAAAACTATAGTCTTATAAATCTATGATTAGTTGCTTATCTTTGAAAGTCGGTATTTATGAACCAATACTGTATTTACATTTACCAACATTTTGTCATGGTTTCAAAGTATTTATTTAATGATAAAAGCATTGACTTTTCAACTTACCCTAAAAATCCTAAATGGTTTCAAAGAAACAAGTTAGATTACACATTGCAAATAAGATGGGAAAATGTCTAGCTTTTCAGTATCCCTAAGGATTCACAATTTTAAAAAAAGCTTATAGCGAAGTGCCTGGGACGAATAACTCTGATTTGTCATAAACCTAATTCATTATATCCAATAAGTTCTTCACGTGTTTTACAATTACAAGGCATGAAAATTAAGACACTGTATGTGTGAATTCATTATAAGTGTGTTCACTGTAACTGTGTTTTACTGTATGTGTGAATTCATTATAAGTGTGTTCACTGTAACTGTATTTTACTGTAAAGCATGAATTCATTATAATCGTGTTCACTGTAACTGTGTTTTACTGTAAGTGTGAATTCATTATAAGAGTGTTCACTGCAACTGTGTTTTACTGTAAGAGTGAATTCTTTATAAGTGTGTTCACTGTAACTGTGTTTTACTGTAAGTGTGAATTCATTATAAGTGTGTTAACTGTAACCGTGTTTTACTGTAAGCGTGAATTCTTTATAAGTGTGTTCGCTGTAACCTTGTTTTACTGTATTTGTGAATTCATTATAAGAGTGTTCACTGCAACTGTGTTTTACTGTAAGAGTGAATTCATTATAAGTGTGTTCACTGTAACTGTGTTTTACTGTAAGTTTAATTCATTATAAGTGTGTTCACTGTAACTGTTTTTTTACTGTAAGCATGAATTTATTATAAGTGTGTTCACTGTAACTGTAAAACTGTAAGTGTGAATTCATTATAAGTGTGTTCACTATAACCATGTTTTTCTGTAAATGTACAGGAATAAAGAATGGCTTTGCTAATAGTAAAAATTACCCCAAACCTCCATTCCTCACCAGTATATATTTCTGTCATACAGAGAATCTACATGTTTATTTCTAAAAAAAAACAACTAATTGCTACCTTTTCACGGCATTCGCAGCAAGGGCACACGCAGCAGCCACTGGAAAGTTACGGGTTATCTTGCTTCCATAGGCTCCTCCTAGTCGTCGAACACTGACAGTGATGCTGCAATGTTATAAAGATTTACCATTAACAGACTAAACACTGACAGTGATGCTGCAATGTTATAAAGATTTACCATTAACAGACTAAACACTGACAATGATGTTGTAATGTTATAAAGATTTACCATTAGCTGCACACTAAACATACAGAATAAAATTCCCACAATTCCATACACATACAAGAAATTATTGACGTCTTTTAGTGAGACATAATCATCTTTTTCTAACCTGCTGTCAGGCACACCCAACACCATTGCGATGGCCTTTTGGGTTCCATCTACCCACTGAGTGGAGGAATACACTTCAAATCCATCTTCTGTCGGGTTACAGATGGAGATCTAGTAGGCAAAATGTATATAATATATACGTAGTATATCTACACAATACAAAACATTTCAAAAAATATCATTAAATGTAGAAAATAAGAAAATAACATTACACCACGATATATATAAATATAAATATATATATATATTTAAGAAATGAACAGCACTTTTGAGCTGTTCATGGTCAGTATGAACGGATTTGGATTTGAGGCAAATTCTGTGAATCGCGCTAGCGATTCACAGAGAATTTGCCTCAAATCCAAATCCGTTCATATTGACCATGAACAGCTCTAAAGTGCTGTTAATTTCTTATATTTATATTCATTTACTAAATCACCGTTTGTTTACATTGCTTCTATTTTGTTGCATAAAACGAACTCCTAACCTCTGTCACAGTAGTATTGTGACGTACGTCAACACATAGATATGACATCATACTTCCTCTCACCCTGCCTTTTATCAACATTGCACGGTACACTACATTTTGGAGCTAGGAAACCGCAAGATTGGGATGATAATCCACGTAAGTTCACAATCTTAATCCGAGGTGTGACTTGCGAGATCTTTGTAACACATGTTGTATTTTTTCAAATCATTACGCTCTCTCAGTCGCATGCTTTAAGCTAGTTCATAATCTGTTCATAGTCAATATGAACGGATTGTGTCGCGTGCTGAAATTGGTTGGTTCATAAAGGAAAATGCGATTTGTAATATAAATATATATATATATATATATCAGCACGTGATTTTCCAGTTAGGTTCCATGTGTCGGTAGAATGACAGTTTTCTGACAATGAAATGGGACAATAAATACGAATTGTTTCTGTAAAATTCACTATCACAAAATAGTCAACGTTAACTAAAATTTTGTAAATGCAAATGGAGGTAATTCTGCATGCAGCATTGTTAGAATACAAACGAGATGTGTCAGTATGACACAATGAATAACAACTTCTCCCTTAAAACAACAACAAAAACCAAAGGTAACATATTATCAAACCAAACAAGGTATATCTTTCTCTCCAGTCTCTCCAGTTTTCAAATTTCAAAATACCAAATTCATCAAAAGTATAGACTAAAGTAGACTTGGTGTTCACTGAAATAAACAATCTAACCTGTGTCTCCATGGACATGTGGTACTGTGTTCCACACTTAATTCTACCAGTGACCTTGACAGCAGATTTAGCGATTGCACCTGTAACAGTGTTACAAAATATACAAAAAACATCTCAAAAATATACATGTATGCCCACTGAATTCATTTATTCATTCAATTTCATGTTTGCAGTAAAATTGTAAGAAGTCAAATTTGGATATACTTGTACATGTATTCTCATTGATAAATGATGAAAATCCGACACCTGTGCAATCTATTTCACTGAGCATTCCGACCTTACCCTGGGGTACTTTCAATTATCATTCTCAATTTCCTATCTTCATTGTTCTTACAGTATTTATTCCAACAAAAACTTTTCTCCCAGAGCGGATTAAACAGGTCTCACAGCAATATCAAACTAGTTCAGAGTTTTTAAATCTATCCTTGTGAGCTAAACATAATGATAATTGTACCATTCCGAACAATCAAATGTTCTATATATATATTCCTGCTGGTCCTACAGAAGTTTTAGTGGACAAAACCATTGGACCAGCAGTTTTCAATAACCCTCATAATTTAAACAAATTCTGAGAAACTTGTACATAGGATTTCTCTGAAACTTTATAATGTTATACATGTATCAGCAATTCATAAATATCATGAATGGCACTGTTTTGAAATCTCTTTTACTCTTGACGAAACGCAAACAAAAGACAAAAACTACCTTCTGCATCTCCCAGTTTGAATTCATCTGCCACCTTGGGAAATATTGAATTCTTTGCAATGGCTTCCTCCATGGTTAGAATGGGGGGTTGGATGTCTGTGTAGGTGACCTTGACTTTCCTTGCAGCGGAACCAGCAGCACCTGAATTCTCTAAATGTTCAAAATTAATTAAAAGTTACTAATTAAATTAAATGCTTTTTTAAGAGATATACTGTAAAACATGATCGAACAGGTTAATAACGAATTCATGCTTACGGTGTATTGATTTTCATTCCCTGGGCACTAGTTTGAAAGATGTTTGGAAAATAAAACTAAATCTAATATTGACACAATGAAATGAAAGAGTCAATGAAAATGAAAAGGTACCTCAAGATGTTATCACTTGTTTCACCCACTTCCATACATAGTAAACAATTCACACATGCTCACCATTTTTTATTTTAAGAAATATCTACTTCTAATATTACCTCAATGATTAAATAAAAAAACTTGTACACTGCTGATATTTCAGGGTTTAATGGTGTTAATCTTATAAAACTATCAGACCTGAAACGACCTCAAAAGAATTTTTTGACTAAATGCAGATAACGTCTGTAGATATTTTTGTGTGAACTTTATGTCACGTAACTGTACATGTTTTAATTTATTCTCAACACCAATTCATTCTCTGCATTGTAAAATGGTAAAATCATTTCAAAATAAACAAGAGGTACTGTGGGCAATGCTCACTAAGAATACCCCCCGCTTACTCCAATCTCCCAAAGGGTGTTGTTAATAGGTATAAATTACCTCTTTCCTGAGTGTAAAAATATGGTATGCCTTTGTAGAAGAAAATGGAAGATACAGACCGAAAACAAATCCATGGTATAAACCTATAATTTTGACCTTGAGATCAAAGGTCAAGGTCATAAAGAGGTCATGAATGTACATGACACAGCCTCATAGTGATACACCCATGTCTTATGGTATGACTATGTCAAAACCCTATAATCAATTTTGGCCTTGGGGTCAAAGTTCAAGGTCATATAGAGGTCATGAAGGTAACCGACACATCGTCTTATGGTGATACACTCATGTGTCAAATATGGTATGCCTATGTCAAAAAACAAAGAAGTCATGGCCCTGACACGAATCCATTGTAAAAACCTTAATTTTGACCTTGAGGTCAAGGTTATATAGTGGTCATGAAGGTACATGACACGACGTCTCATGGTGATACATTCATGTGTCAAATATGGTATGCCTCTGTCAAAGAACAAAGAAGTCATGGCCCTGACACGAATCCATTGTAAAAACATTTAATTTTGACCTTGAGGTCAAGGTTATATAGTGGTCATGAAGGTACATGACACATCGTCTCATGGTGATACACTCATGTGTCAAATATGATATGCCTATGTCAAAGAACAAAGAAGTTATGGCCCAGACACGAATCCATTGTAAAAAACCTTTAATTTTGACCCTGAGGTCAAGGGTCAAGGTCATATAGAGGTCATGAAGGTACTCGACACATCGTCTCATGGTGATCCACCTGTGTGCCAAATATGGTATGCCTAAGTCAAAGAACAAAGAAGTTATGGCCCTGACACGAATCTGCAGACAGACAGACGGACAGACAGTGATTCCTATATACCCCCCAGAACTTCGTTCGGGGGGTATAATTATTTGGGGAAAAAATCCACTTCAGCAAGGAAATTTAATCTCTCACACACCTACATATGCATATATCTACATTTCCAATGTTTTTGCTTATAATATCGATACAAATTGTGAGGATAAGCATTTCACAAATGCACTGCATTAGTAAACAATGCACATATGAATACAGAACTACTTGAAAAATACAGTAACTCTGTTTCAACCCCTGGAAATTACACCAGAAATGAAAGTAGAGAGTAAATAAAAGTAATAAACTTGAAAATACATGAGGATATGAACTGCAACACACTTTCATGAAGCGCTAACACGCTGCATGAAGAGTATCGGCATGAAGTGGTGCAGTTCATACCCTGATGTATTTTCAGTGCCAAAAATGCAAAAAGTGTCTGAATAGCTGAATTTGAAACTGAGGCCAAATCATTTGTTCTAATCTGAGCCCAAAGGATCCCGTTCTTGACCCAAACCATTCTTCATCTTCAATTGTGGTGTTTTCGATAATAAATTTTTTATTCTCATCAAGAACCTTTTTGTTTAAACCACTCAGTGTTCATTCCCCAATTAAAAGTGTTCACTTCACAACCACTCAGTGTTCATTCCCCAATTAAAAGTGTTCACTTCACAACCACTCAGTGTTCATTCCCCAATTAAAAGTGTTCATTTCACAACCACTCAGTGTTCATTCCTCAATTAAAAGTGTTCACTTCACAACCACTCAGTGTTCATTCCTCAATTAAAAGTGTTCGCTTCACAACCACTCAGTGTTCATTCCCCAATTAAAAGTGTTCACTTCACAACCACTCAGTGTTCATTCCCCAATTAAATGTGTTTGCTTCACAACCACTCAGTGTTCATTCCCCAATTAAAAGTGTTCACTTCACAACCACTCAGTGTTCATTCCCCAATTAAAAGTGTTCACTTCACAACCACTCAGTGTTCATTCCTCAATTAAAAGTGTTCACTTCACAACCACTCAGTGTTCATTCCTCAATTAAAAGTGTTCACTTCACAACCACTCAGTGTTCATTCCTCAATTAAAAGTGTTCATTCCCCAATTAAAAGTGTTCGCTTCACAACCACTCAATGTTCATTCCTCAATTAAAAGTGTTCGCTTCACAACCACTCAGTGTTCATTCCCCAATTAAAAGTGTTCACTTCACAACCACTCAGTGTTCATTCCCCAATTAAATGTGTTTGCTTCACAACCACTCAGTGTTCATTCCCCAATTAAAAGTGTTCACTTCACAACCACTCAGTGTTCATTCCCCAATTAAAAGTGTTCACTTCACAACCACTCAGTGTTCATTCCTCAATTAAAAGTGTTCACTTCACAACCACTCAGTGTTCATTCCTCAATTAAAAGTGTTCACTTCACAACCACTCAGTGTTCATTCCTCAATTAAAAGTGTTCATTCCCCAATTAAAAGTGTTCGCTTCACAACCACTCAATGTTCATTCCTCAATTAAAAGTGTTCACTTCACAACCACTCAGTGTTCATTCCCCAATTAAAAGTGTTCACTTCACAACCACTCAGTGTTCATTCCCCAATTAAATGTGTTTGCTTCACAACCACTCAGTGTTCATTCCCCAATTAAAAGTGTTCACTTCACAACCACTCAGTGTTCATTCCCCAATTAAAAGTGTTCACTTCACAACCACTCAGTGTTCATTCCTCAATTAAAAGTGTTCACTTCACAACCACTCAGTGTTCATTCCTCAATTAAAAGTGTTCACTTCACAACCACTCAGTGTTCATTCCTCAATTAAAAGTGTTCATTCCCCAATTAAAAGTGTTCGCTTCACAACCACTCAATGTTCATTCCTCAATTAAAAGTGTTCACTTCACAACCACTCAGTGTTCATTCCCCAATTAAAAGTGTTCACTTCACAACCACTCAGTGTTCATTCCCCAATTAAAAGTGTTCACTTCACAACCACTCAGTGTTCATTCCTCAATTAAAAGTGTTCACTTCACAACCACTCAGTGTTCATTCCTCAATTAAAAGTGTTCATTCCCCAATTAAAAGTGTTCGCTTCACAACCACTCAATGTTTCACTGGTGTAGTAGAGCACTTCAGCATCCAAACCATCTCAACAAGAAATGTAAATATTTTCTCCCAATGACCTTGGACATCGTCCAAATGATCTTATAGGGGGGGGGGGGGGGGGTGGGGGGGGGGGGGTCCTGGGAGTGTGAGAGGTGTAATCATGTCACTCGTAACCTTACAGGCATGGATCCAGAAATGGGCAATGGAAATGCAGACCCTCCAGAGATGGTCAAAAATACATACATGCACTTTTGTCTATTCACTATGCATATTCAGCTGTAAAATAGAATTTTAAATATTAAACTCCAAGTATAGATTGGAGCCCCTCCTGGAAAAATTTCTGGATCCACACAAGCTAAACATTCAGTGACTAACTGTATAAGAATAGAAACCTGCTACAATGATTCCTATTGGCTGATTGTAAAATTCTACTTTGTCACTGGCCAAGACCTGCAATAAAGAGAAAGTGTATAAAATATCACGAATAAATCACTAATAGTCGAGTTTCAGTACACTGTGTGGTCACAATTTTACCTCTTCAGATGGAATTGGTGGGGGTGATATATTGTTGACTCCAGGAATGTCTTTGGCTGCAATAAACTTAAGAAATCCTGGCACTGTCTGAAACAAAATAAATGTAGACCTAATGAAAGTATATCATCATACTTTCATGTAAAATACTTGAATCTAATTGGACAAGAGACAGTTGAAAAAACAAAATGTTTCCCTCTGAGAATAGAATGTACGCACTCCAGGGTGATAGTATCTAGCAACGGGTAACATTACTTGACAACAGGTGATGTTACAAAAATTATCACATGCATCAATTTTATGCAAGTACGGTTCACCGTAGATTGTTAGACGACGTCATTTGAGCGTTTGTAATCAATGCGAATACCTGCATTGATATACAAAACATTGCATGACAGTGATTGACCAAATGTCACCAGACTTAAGTCTGTAGTATGTAGTCGAGGGTAACATTGAATATTTCCACCCCTCGAAAAACCATTGTCAACCTCGGCTAAACCTCAGTTAACAATAGTTCTCTCAGGGTAAAAATTTTGAATGTTACCCTCAACTACATGCAATTTTTATATAATACACAATTCTCATTTACAGAGTTCAACAGCTGTGTCTTATGCAGGTTATCCTTAAAAATCAATTAGGTGCCACAAAAGTTTTATTAAGCTGCCCATCCGTCTGTGGCTTGTAAGATTGGTTACAACATTTGTTTTATTAAGCTGCCTATCCGTCTGTGGCTTGTAAGATTGGTTACATTTGTTTTATTAAGCTGCCCATCTGTCTGTGGCTTGTAAGATTGGTTACAACATTTGTTTTATTAAGCTGCCTATCCGTCTGTGGCTTGTAAGATTGGTTACAACATTTGTTTTATTAAGCTGCCCATCCGTCTGTGGCTTGTAAGATTGGTTACAACATTTGTTTTATAATGAAACCTTCTGTGGCTTGTAATATTGGTTACAACATTTGTTTTACAATGAAACCTTCTGTGGCTTGTAATATTGGTTACAACATTTGTTGTACAATGAAACCTGTCTACTTAATCCAACATGCAGTGAGAGACAAATTTTGTGTTAGATTAGAAAAGTTGTTGGATTACAATTGACAGTGACTTTTCATTCATGTATCAAAACCTTTGACTTGAAAGAACCGTTTGATCCATGTATGGAAAACCTTTACAATGACAGAAACTTTTGCTTTGAGTGTCCAGGTAGCATAATGGTTAATGCACTCGCTTCTCACTGCTGCGACCTGATCAGCAGTGGGTTTCCTCCCGAAAAAATGACCTTCTAGCACCAACATTAGTGCAAGTCAGTAGATAGCTAGTATATAGTTAAAATGATCATTGTTGTTTGTATGTCTGAATTCAAAATTAAAGATTATTAAATATTGATATATGGACCAAATACTTTACATTAACAGCAATTGTTGATCCATGTATTAAAACCTTGACACCGACAGTAACCATGGAGACAGTAACCATGGAGCTATATGAGAGCGGGCATTATCAATATTAAGAGGCGGGTCATTCTTGTGACAGGGCCTAGAGCTGTCAATATTAAGAGGCGGGTCATTCTTGTGACAGGGCCTAGAGCTGTCAATATTAAGAGGCGGGTCATTCTTGTGACAGGGCCTACAGCTGTCACTTTTCACAACTTTCTGCTTGTCATTATTCTCCCAAAACCTTAACATTGCCTGAATTTAGTTTCAAGAACATTGGCTTTATCAAAGGTGGTAATAGAATTTTTAACCATATAAAAAAGGGCATTCAAGCTTCAAAACATTCTCAAAGATTTCATTAGATGTCTTAATATATCAGTCAACTGAAATATGATTACCGAGGCAGCAGATGCGTCAATACTCTGAATTTTGGCGTTGGCTTCTGTACTCAGGATAAACTCAGCATAACACTCTCCTGGTTGTCCAGCAATGTCATTGATATAAACTGCTCTCCCAGAGGCCTGTTGAAAAAGTCACACATAGTATTAAAAGCAATTTTTAAAATCTATTAAGAGAATGGCAAAAGCAGCTTTATTTATGAATTCAAAATCTTTACTTTTTATCCCATATTTTTATTGATCATGACACAAATACCGTCACAGAATTACATATATTTTGTATGCTATCACACAATTACATATAGTTTGTATGCTACAGTCACAGAATTACAGATATTTTGTATGCTACCACACAATTACATATATTTTGTACATGTATGTAGCTTACTAGGAAAAATGCATGCAGCACCTCCTTACATCAACCATTCTTGGCATTAGCATTTTAACTGGTTTAAAAATCAATCATAACACAGGGTATATTTCATTATTTAAAATAAGATGCTAAATGGTACTGTATATTTTGGTATAGACACATCACATTTGAGAATTAACCCCCCCCCCCCCCCCCCCCCCCCCCATTCTCCAAGATCAGGAAAACTAAACTATACCTATCATAAATAATGATGATGAATATTCAACCACAAAATCAAATTCCCAAAAACTGCATCATATGTTATTTTATCTTAAACCACAAAAAATGACTCCATTAATGCCATTGCTGTGCAGGTTTAGTTTGGTAGCCACTGGGCCATTAAATTCTGAAATTTAGTAGCCCATGTCAAACATTCGATGAATGCGCAAGTTCACAAAGACAAATGTGTATATCAAGTGTTATATAAAAAAAAAAGAGCATGTAATGTTATCAAGAATTAAGCCCCAAATCAGTCAATTACTGTAGAAACAAAAAATGAGTCTAAAGAGTAGATTGTATGGAGAATATTACATGTTAAAATCCATATCGTATGTCATATCAGCCCGAGTGGCTCCATATCAGCCCGAGTGGCCCCATATCAGTCCGAGTGGCCCCATATCAGCCCGAGTGGCCCCATATCAGTCCGAGTGACCACATATCAGCCCGAGTGGCCCCATATCAGCCCGAGGGCCAAAGGCCTAAGAGTTAAACTGCATTTTGTCATACTTATTGATAAAATTAATGTTGCATACACTGAGTACAGTGTTTTTGAGGAGGGGGGGGGAATCTAATATGGGAATTGTGGTATTCTTTTTATTAAATGCAGGTTAATTTAATGCATTTCAAAAGATGAATTAAGGACTATTTCATACATTGACAAGTTATATGGTAAAATCCTTGATATGTTGATTAACTACTTTAAAAACTTTGATACATATATATTATTACTACAGTAACTTGATCCAAAGAGTTGGATCACGTCGAGTTGACAGGCGCGGATCATCAGATCACACGAGACGCAAAGCGTAGAGTTTGATCTGATGATCCGCACCTGTCAACGAAACGTGATCCAACTCTTCGGATCAAGTTACTGTAGTAATGATAAATTTATTATACATGTATAACCCCTTTTGCATTTTAAATCAACATTTATAAGATACTAAATGCAATCCAAATTATCAAAAATACAGACATACAGTGAAATTATGTTTTGTGTATGCAGTTTTGTTTGTAACACGGCCAATATCTTAAGCAAGAAATGATGCATTGATGCAATGTGATGTTATTAGTTTCAGAGGATACTGATACAGAATCAGAAAACCACAGTGTGGTTATCCGGAAAACCGGATCACACTCTGTGAAATCCACAGTATCAAAGAACAATGCATTGATGGGTATATAATAAAAGGATTTACTATAATGGTTAAAACTTGATTAACAACAGTAAAAACTTAATTTGATACATTAATCAACTATTGTAAAAACTTTGAAACATCGTTTTACTACTGACAGTAAAACCCTTGGTACTTTGATTTACCACGGTTAAAGCTTTGATACACTGATTATTATGAGGGAATAGGTACATTGTAATTACTGGATTGATATGCATGCCAGTCTGATATGTGATACGGGTTTTTGGACCAGTCGTTGATAGTGGCTATTGTGACGTCATCCGTATCATGCAGTGCCAAATCTCTCAGGTTTTATTTCATGCATTAGAGAGACATAAACAAAAACCCAGATTGATGAGTGATTCAAAACAACATTCACAGTTTTGATTAATAATGTAATATATCATAAAAGTGGTACCCCCCTCACCAATTATACTTTCCACCTGGAAAACCAGCTGGCTGGATCTGAAAGTCCAGATAATATGTAGTTTCCTTTTTGATAAACAAGCAGTACTAAACTATACAGAACATGATGTTACAAGGTATAATACAATTCGTAGGGCAGCTTTTACCTGGTTAATGGCCTCGACTTTCGTCATCGGTTCAGTTAGTGGCCATTCAATGGGTTTTGTGTCGTATGACTGTTGTCCTGACGATAGAGGCCTGGCGAGGGGAAGAGCTCCACTCCTGAATGGTGAGGCAGCCTTGTTTCCCACGACATCTAACACAAACTGTCAAAAATATAACAATGTGTAAAAAAAAAACAAATTACCAGACTGACCAACTGATACAAACTATCAAACTGTTGTTATAGAGACAATGTTGACCACCCATACAAACTATCAAACTGTTGTTATAGAGACAATGTTGACCACCCATACAAACTATCAAACTGTTGTTGTAGAGACAATGTTGATCACCCATACAAACTATCAAACTGTTGTTGTAGAGACAATGTTGATCACCCATACAAACTATCAAAACTGTTGTTATAGAGACAATGTTGACCACCCATACAAACTATCAAAATTGTTGTTATAGAGACAATGTTGATCACCCATACAAACTATCAAAACTGTTGTTATAGAGACAATGTTGATCACCCATACAAACTATCAAACTGTTGTTATAGAGACAATGTTGATCACCCATACAAACTATCAAACTGTTGTTATAGAGACAATGTTGACCACCCATACAAACTATCAAAACTGTTGTTATAGAGACAATGTTGATCACCCATACAAACTATCAAACTGTTGTTATAGAGACAATGTTGATCACCCATACAAACTATCAAACTGTTGTTATAGAGACAATGTTGACCACCCATACAAACTATCAAAACTGTTGTTATAGAGACAATGTTGATCACCCATACAAACTATCAAACTGTTGTTATAGAGACAATGTTGATCACCCATACATAGTATTACACAGGAAACAGTCACATAGTATTACACAGGAAACAGTCACATAGTATTACACAGGAAACACTCACATAGTATTACACAGGAAACAGTCACATAGTATTACACAGGACACAGTCACATAGTATTACACAGGAAACAGTCACATAGTATTACACATGAAACAGTCACATAGTATTACACAGGAAACAGGAAACTCTCCTGGGGCTGCTTGACTTTCAAAACAACAACATGAAGAATTCCTCTTCCAAATGATGCTTCAATATGTTCATCCATGAACGTACATTATACCATACAGCCAACTGTGTCTTACATTCAATTAAAATCTAACGTTGAATTAAGGAGGTACTCTATATCGTGATAATGGCTGACTTTCTTTTAAAACATGGATGAAAATATAAATATCAGCAATATTTGTCTATTCTTTTAAAAAAAAATTATTGCCTCACTGAGTAGCTCAGTAGGTTAGCACGTCGACCGCTGAACTGTAGATTGCAGGTTCGAGTCCAGCAGGGGTTTTAAATTGCTTTCAGATTGCTTTCTACTATAATTGCATTTTTTGACTAAATAAAGTAAATTTTGAAAGTTTTCAATTTCAAAATATTGTTGTACATATCCTCCACTTTTCATCCAAATGAAATTTCTCTGGTGTAGCATTCCTCTTTAACAGCAATCAAACTTATACATTATTTTAACATTAAAATTCACGTTAATTTAACATAACATGACCTTAATGTTGGATCATTGTGAACAGATGACTTTAAATACTTAACATTAAATGAGCTAGTGTATAATGCTCAGTCAATACACCCCCCCCCCCAAACTCAGCAGTAAATTAATACATCCTCCCTAAAACTCAGCAGTAAATTAATACACCCTCCCCCAAACTCAGCAGTAAATTAATACACCCTCCCCCAAACTCAGCAGTAAATTAATACATCCTCCCCCAAACTCAGCAGTAAATTAATACACCCTCCCCCAAACTCAGCAGTAAATTAATACACACTCCCCCAAACTCAGCAGTAAATTAACACACACTCCCCCAAACTCAGCAGTAAATTAATACACCCTCCCCCAAACTCAGCAGTAAATTAATACACCCTCCCCCAAACTCAGCAGTAATTTAGGAATGGATAACAAAATCAACCAGTACCTACCCTGTAAAACAGCCCCATGGCAACATTCTTTCTGAAGCTAGCCGAGGTTAAAACTGGGTCACTGTCATCAGGAACCACTTCCTGGGCCAACATAGTCAGAGCACCTGCTCAAAGTCATCATACATTCAAAACCACAGTCTTCAATATAGTACATGTATTACTTGCAATAAGAAAAGTATGAGGTTGTTTTATTTAGCTTTAATAAGCTAAAATATCTTATATTCAACAAAATTTTAGCATAAGCATGAATTTTTGGCTCTGAATTATGATAAATACTGGGACCAATGAATTCCTATTTTGTACCTTTTAATGTACTGGGATCACCAAGAGCTTTTCCTACCAGGAATTCTTCAGTCTTTGTGGCATGCACCTTACAGGGATACACAACACTACATATATACCATCATGTATATCATCATGTGTGTCATCATGTGTATCATCGTGTGTCATCATGTGTGTCATCATGTGTATCATCATGTGTGTCATCATATGTGTCATCATGTATATCATCATGTGTGTCATCATATGTGTCATCATGCATGTCATCATGTGTATCATCATGCATGTCATCATGTGTATCATCATGTGTCATCATGTGTATCATCATGCGTGTCATCATGTGTATCATCGTGTGTCATCATGTGTGTCATCATGTGTATCATCATGCATGTCATCATGTGTGTCATCATGTGTATCATCATGCATGTCATCATGTGTGTCATCGTGTGTATCATCGTGTGTATCATCATGTATACCCTCATCAACCACTGCAGTTTATGCATCATAATTAGTACAGAAAGAAATCCAATTCTGACTTACAAATGTTTTGCTTATTCCTCCAAATACAATCGTTGGCTTGCTCTTCACTTGATAGTTTTGGTTTACATCAATGTCAAAATTCATCCCAGCATTAATGTCTGAATGGGCATTCTGTTCACAGAAAAGAAGATGAATTACAGACAGGCTAATTTTGTTATCATTGTTTAACAGACAGGTTTATTTTGTTATCATTGTTTATGATGAATTACAGACAGGCTTATTTTGTTATCATTGTTTAACAGACAGGCTTATTTTGTTATCATTATTTAACAGACAGGCTTATTTTGTTATCATTGTTTAACAGACAGGCTTATTTTGTTATCATTGTTTATGTTTGCTTATGAAGATCTACATTGCGGAGTCAACATATATGGCATTACTTTTTTTCCAATCCTAGATATTGGTAAAGTTATAAGGTAGATAACTCTGACCTGGTTATGTTTGTTGACTGTATAAGGTAGATAACTCTGACCTAGTTATGTTTGTTGACTGTATAAGGTAGATAACTCTGACCTGGTTGTGTTTGTTGACTGTATAAGGTAGATAACTCTGACCTGGTTGTGTTTGTTGACTGTATAAGGTAGATAACTCTGACCTGGTTGTGTTTGTTGACTATAAGGTAGATATCTCTGACCTGGTTGTGTTTGTTGACTGTATAAGGTATATAAATCTGACCTGGTTGTGTTTGTTGACTGTATAAGGTAGATAACTCTGACCTGGCTGTGCTTGTTTATTGTATAAGGTAGATAACTCTGATCTGGTTGTGTTTTTTGACTTTGTTTAAGGTAGATAACTCTGACCTGGTTGTGCTTGTTTATTGTATAAGGTAGATAACTCTGATCTGGTTGTGTTTTTTGACTTTGTATAAGGTAGATAACTCTGACCTGGTTATGTTTGTTGACTGTATAAGGTAGATAACTCTGACCTGGTTGTGTTTGTTGACTGTATAAGGTAGATAACTCTGACCTGGTTGTGCTTGTTTATTGTATAAGGTAGATAACTCTGACCTGGTTGTGTTTGTTGACTGTATAAGGTAGATAACTCTGACCTGGTTGTGTTTGTTGACTATAAGGTAGATAACTCTGACCTGGTTGTGTTTGTTGACTGTATAAGGTAGATAACTCTGACCTGGTTATGTTTGTTGACTGTATAAGGTAGATAACTCTGACCTGGCTGTGTTTGTTGAGTGTATAAGGTAGATAACTCTGACCTGGTTGTGTTTGTTGACTATAAGGTAGATAACTCTGACCTGGTTGTGTTTGTTGACTATAAGGTAGATAACTCTGACCTGGTTGTGTTTGTTGACTGCATAAGGTAGATAACTCTGACCTGGTTATGTTTGTTGACTGTATAAGGTTGATAACTCTGACCTGGCTGTGTTTGTTGACTGTATAAGGTAGATAACTCTGACCTGGTTGTGTTTGTTGAGTGTATAAGGTAGATAACTCTGACCTGGTTGTGTTTGTTGACTGTATAAGGTAGATAACTCTGACCTGGTTGTGTTTGTTGACTGTATAAGGTAGATAACTCTGACCTGGTTGTGTTTGTTGACTATAAGGTAGATAACTCTGACCTGGTTGTGTTTGTTGAGTGTATAAGGTAGATAACTCTGACCTGGTTGTGTTTGTTGACTGTATAAGGTAGATAACTCTGACCTGGTTATGTTTGTTGACTGTATAAGGTAGATAACTCTGACCTGGTTATGTTTGTTGACTGTATAAGGTAGATAACTCTGACCTGGTTGTGTTTGTTGACTGTATAAGGTAGATAACTCTGACCTGGTTGTGTTTGTTGACTGTATAAGGTAGATAACTCTGACCTGGTTGTGTTTGTTGACTGTATAAGGTAGATAACTCTGACCTGGTTGCGTTTGTTGACTTTGTAGATCCTGATGTGATGACTGTCTGGTATGGAGTTCAAGAACATGGCTACAATGACGTTATCTGTCATGTCTTGACTCAGGAACTGGGAGATAGGAATAATCTTTGTCTCACCATTCACAACTGCAGTCAGAAATAAAATCAACTGTAGGCATTTAAAATCAAAGATTTAAAAACTTTCTTAAGGTAACTCCACCCTCATTTGACTTATCAATATTAATGGTTAAAAGTAGAAAAGCTATTTCATTCAATCCATAACCATAGAAAATGTTTGTGTTGCCAACTTTTTCAAAGATGTCAGACATTACATAAACAGAAGTAGAAGTCAACATCAGAAATCGCACATTCACATTCAATAGCATATTAAAAATATATATTAAAATCTGGTTTAAATGACAAAATTTATGTTACCAATATTTAGCTGAGCCCCGATGGTTTCCAGCATGGTATATACATCTGACTGAAACTCTGGGTGTTGGTGTTTTAACATCAGATTTCCAGCCCAAGTGCCCAGCTAATTGTTGAAAACAAACATGAAAGGCCTATGGGCCACTTTGCTCACCTGCCTTTGCCAAAAGAGACATGGTGTGAACTTCACACTTTCACTACCTAAGGTCTCTCTTGCATATGAACCCCTCCATTGTGGTTCCACCTAGTCCACAGGGGTATGGACAAACTTTAACCTAAATTAACTATATGAGGATGCTTGCATATTATCTAATAAATTGTTTCTTTTTTGATTCTTACTGAAACATCTTTTCAAGATTTGATGTTGTTTTTTTTTTAGGTATTCGACAGATTCGGCCACACAAGTCCACTGGGCATCCCAGACCAGATGTGTTGATAGCAATTAACTGCAAGCTTATCAAACCCTTTCATCTACCACAAAGATAATTTTGCAGTATATTTTTTTATCTATTTTTACTTATGAGTCAATAATTACTTGAACGATATAAATGAACATCTATAAATAATAAATTCATATGAGTCAAATCGTATCCCAAAGAAAGTATCACCAAAAATTATGATAAAACTTTCCGAAGAAAAATAATTATAGGTAGAGGCAATTAAAGCCTTCTTTGCTTATAATGATTAGGATTGGGACCCAGAAAAGGGAGAAGTTCAGGTAGTAGCAGCACCAGTTTCCATGACTACCATTCTAATTCTTCTTCAAGCAACAGACTGTCTAGATTGAATCTGTCAGCCATATGTTCTTCCTGAGAACATCAGACAGTAAACCCAAAAACGGCATCCTGCACCCAGCAAGAAATGATGGCTATCATGTCCTCAAACTAATGATTATGGGTCAGATCAATAAATCAGATAATTATTTCAAATTAAATTAAATGATTTAAAGAAACGAATATTTATATATTTATTTCATTGTGTATTGCAATTAGTGCCTAGGTAGAGCCCAGCAACACCAGATAAATAACATCCCTTTTGATTATGTCCCGCCTACTTTTTCAGTAACGGTACAGTCACTATAATACGCAAGATCGCGACTACTTTTTCCATCTTGGTTTTAAATTTTACTTTCCCCTTTCAAGGTCTCGCAAGACCCGAGTATGCAAGAATTTGGGCATGTTGGTAAACAATACCAGTTCTGCAACTTTTGTCGTGATCGATTTGATTTTAACAATGGTGCACTATCATTGCATTGCAGTAGACTGTAGTAATGATTCAAGAAAGAAACATAATACCCAGAAATATCCACAAAAGATAGATTTTAATGGAAATGTGGTGGATTTTTTCCCACTGCTGTCAGCCAGGAAATTCCCAAAGCTGATAAGAACTTGCGTCAAAATATATAGCTTCACGAGCCAAATTCAGGAGTTCATTTTTCCTGTATCCAGACGTTTTTACACACCTTTCATTTAAAAATACTTTTAATTGTGGAAAGCACAGGGTTAAATCGTCTTCTGATGCCATGTTTTAATAAACAAAAAATGCCCAAGATCGACGCGCTTTTCCAGACTTCTTTGCAAGAGAGTTCCACTAACTCAGTATTTACGATCTTGCGTATTGGTATTTAAAAATATTTAAATGTTCATTACACTAGAGGAACGGAGCTTCCATACAAATTTAAAAGGGGCATGACCTCCCTTTTGAACAAACTTGATACCAAAGAATCCTTTGTGGTAAGTTTGGTTGAAAGTGGAAGAAGTCGAAAATGTGGAAAGTTTCTGATGCCTACAGACACAATTTGATCATAATAACTCACCTGAGCTCAGGCAAGCTTAAAACTAGTGTACAAGTATGTGTAATATGTATCACAGTTAATATGAGTCTATTCAAAATTGTTTTCATACACATGTGTGTATTTACTTTGACACCATTGAAACTTAAAGCTTGATGAACTTACATTTCTGACAGATGAGGTTGCTACATTGGAAAGGATCTTGCACATCTCCTTAAAGTATCCAAACTGTGGTTCATTTGATCCTCGGTATAAAACATCCGTTAGCTGAGTCAGAGACAGATTGGCACCCAAAACAATGGTAGGATCAAACTAGAGTTAATAGAAAATTGTTAATAATGGGATGTTTCCAAAGTCAATGATACAGTGGCGGATCCAGGGGGGAGTGTCTTGGAGTTAGAACACAAACACATACCCTTTTCATCAGAAAATTTGTTTAAAAAAGGTAAAAATAACACGTTTTGAGGGTGGACACCCCCCCCCCCCCCCCCTTTGATGACCAAAATTAATGGTACCTCCCCCCCCCCCTCCCCCCCGTTTAAAAAATTCCTGGATCCACTCCTGTGGTATTAGCACAATACTATATGTATTAGGTAATTGTGGCTAAATATAGCTACTTATGTTGATCATGCATTCAAACAGATTTAATAAAAAAAAAATTCAATCCTCCGACCATTTTCTTTTTAATTGTACTGCACCTAAAATGAATTTCAATAATTATCATATACTAGTCTAGTAAACTTACATCTATGCCATACATCTCTTGTACTTCCCTGAGATCAATAAGCACATCATAATTCCATTGGCCTAATTCGATGTACACTCCTAAAAGAAACAAATTCAAGTGTCAAAACAACAGTTCACATACTGTGAGGGTTATTTTCACTCATATTTTTTCACCTTTCTACACTTACAAACAGTTCCATCCCCATTTAAATTCACGCTGACACAGGTGTGTTAAAAGAGAAATAGGAGAGAAAACAATTTCACCCAGACTTAAATTTGCCCACTGACAATGAGGGCAAATGGGGCAAACATAAAACGGGGCCAAATATTGTACTGTATACTTTAACCTAATTAGGCACAAATTCTGAATGGGATTTTATGCATATAAATAACATGTGATTCATTGCGTAGAATACACAAAACAAATTGTGATTTTAGAAATGTAAAATCAATTTTTTAATATGTACAATTTTACACACACACAGATATAGAAAAACGGGAGTTCATTACATTAGGAGAATCTCATTTGATGAGCTGTACTTGTTTTTAAGGAGGATTAATCATTGAATTTTCTATTGCAGAGCTTGAAGTCAGAGGTTGCTTGTCTCTTACCATTAGTGTTGAAAATTCAGGAAAATTTCATAATCGATCATCGGTCATAATCGAAAGAACTGGATCAATGAATGATCGATATAATCAGTGTTTACATGTAGTTGATAATGTTTATTATTTTTGGTGTTACATGTATTTCTATTTAGTTTTATGGATATGTGCAGTATACACACTAGCTGGTGTCACTGAATTCCCAATTTTCAATGTGGAGTCCACTCTGACTCTCCCCCGCACATGTCTCGATATAAAAGCTGGAGTAACAGTCAGATGAATCTCGGATTAGGCGACAATCGATTATGAAAAATAGAATCGATAATCGGAATCAAAGAGCCAAAAACGATTGACAATCGATTGTCGGCGACAATCGTTTCATCACTACTTACCATACCCAGTATTTCCAAACACCAGTTTGTAGTTCTTGCCCTTGTTCTGTTGGATTACTTTAACAAGCTCATCCACACTTGTGGGTTTGAACCACTGGACATCTCCTAAAGCCAGCACCGAGCTCTGTCTGTGACAGCATCCCTTACAGGGCTCCCCCGTCCTATCACAGCGTTTGATGTGTACGTCCTGTTGTATAAAACCATTTACTGATGTTGTTACATTTGATGTTTCACAGTGCAAGACATAAAGAAATTATCGACACTTGGGATACAAGTTATTCAGTCCAAATGAACTTAAACAACTACCTGCTGTCCACTCTGATCCCAAGTTACTGTAGATTAACGTGACAGTGGTGATAAACTACCTTTATATTGTGATGATGTATTGTGAGTTACACCACATCTAATGTATACAGGTATGTGTAGCAGGAAGAGAGAAAATTCTATTGATCAGCATAGGTTCTTGTGACCTTCAGAAGAGAGAAAATTCTATTCATCAGAATTGGTTCTTGTGACCTTTAAACAGGTGTTCTACCTAACGAGCTTTTTGACCATTGGTCAATGAATCCAATCACTTCTGAACATCACATTCCTCCCCTTCAATCTCTCCATGCCTTGATGACATTAACCCAGAATCTTTCCGCTCACTGTACAGCCCATAAAACACAGGCAGGTTACAAAGATCAATAAGCAGGATTTCACAATTTTGGTAGAAGGCCAGTTGGTCATTATCAAAATGCATACAGTTTTTTCCTGCATGGTGTTCAGAAAAACAGAAAATTTTCAATGAAATATTATGCATTTTCAATATATGATCAACTTTTCCCCAACCTTGGCCTAAATCCAGGCTTCATGGAATCCAGAAGTTTAGTGGAGCAGAGAGGTGGTTCATTCATGGCATGCTAAATCTCATAATCATACAAACAGTTTGACTGCTAAATGTCCAGAAATAAAGAGTTTTTAAACATATATGATAAATTTAGCCCCACCTGGGGGCCTGAACCCTGGGGCAAATGATTTTTACAGTTTTCAAAAAGGGCTTGTTCATTATATCACACAAACATTTTGCCTGCTTGATGTTCAAGAGTAAATCAGATGAATAACTAAAACATACAGCATTTTCAACAGATTATCAACTAAGTCCTACCCTGGGGCCTGAACCCAGAAGTACTAATTTCACATTGCTCAATCATTCAAACAGTTTGCCTGCTTGATGTCCAGGAGTACAGACATTTTTCAGATTATGTTAATTTTGGTAGTTTTGGCCCCCACCTGTGAAATTCACAACTATAAAGTTTCCCTTAAAGGGACTGATTCACAATTTTCCCCAAAATTTTGTTTTTCACTTTTTTAACCTACTGTCAAATGTATTTAAAAGAATTTGCATAAAAATTAAGGTTATACATTATCACAGAAGCTCATTTTAGAGAATTTGTTACTTGTTTTGTAAACAAAGATTGTGGTATGTTATTGTTTACGAAGTTTTCAAAAGAAATGGATATCAATCTAAGTTTATTATATCTTTCACATTTCAAGCATTCTTTAGGTAGAATGTGTCATCTACAAGTTAAAATTTGTAACTATGGAAAATTAATATGCTTTATATTACAAAATTAATATTCACTGCTTTGTTTGTACATTATTGTATTCATAAAAAGACTCGAGTCTTCCTTTACATAAAATATTGCTTTCATTCTTGCATTCAGAAGGTCAAAATTTTGGCTGTCAACATTAAATGAGTTATAGTTTTAATGTTTAATATCACAAATGCAAAATCTTTTTTCCAAAAATCGTGAACCAGTCCCTTTAACTTATAGATGCTATATACCAAAATTGGTTGAAATTAGTTCAGTTTTTCTGGAGAAGAAGCTGAAAATGTTCAGAATACTAATACTGGTATATCAGTTTTCAAAAGTGGTCATTTCAAAGTTTACAGAAAGTACAAACAGATTATTCAGAACGACTTATGAAGGTGATCACCATGTCACATATATTTTGGAGAAATCAATTTATATTTATCTTTTAATTGGGTAGGAGGGGGGGGGGGGGGGGCTATATAATATTTCATTAGCTATATCCTCTGAGCTCAGTGAATTTCATACTTCCCAGGTAGCTGGTAATCTGTACAATAATTATGTAAATAACTGTTAAACATCTTCAGAAGAGTGCAAATGTTTTCATTTATATCTGCATAACTGCATGTAATATCCTTACATGTATTTTTTATATTTGTCTAGGCTATCAGAATAATCACAATAATTAAGTCTCCACTAACAATAAGTTTGCCAGTTGTTCCTTGTTTACAGAATAGAATCTTTGTTTCCCTGCCATAAAAAAACACCCTAAATATTAAACTTCTACAAGATTCTTAATATTCATTCATTACATAGATAATACATGTACATTAAATAATATCAATTGTATATTTTTTACATTCCATAGAAATTTATGTATAATATACATACACTGTAACATTTGAGTATTTTTTTTTATATCTGTCTAGGCTATCAGAATAACAATAGGTTTGCCAGTTGTTCACAAAAGGTCATTGTTTACTGAATAAAACCTTTGTTCCCCTGCCATAAAAACTCCCAAAATGTACCACTCTTATCTAATGTTATAAACAAGTATGTTTAATGTTGCTAAATTTGACTAACAGTATTTACATTCCCCCACTGTGTAGCCAGCAGTAAACCCTTCCTGTGCTATTGTGTTATATTTCTATATCTAAGCACTTATAATAACAAAGAGTCATTAAGAAAAAATAAAGAGTTGTGTCACAAATCTCTGTGTTATAATCACAGCCTCCTAAAAACAAAGAATGCAAAGTTTATCACCTAAACAAACAAGAGGCCCATGGGCCACATCGCTCACCTGAGAAAAGAGTGTTTATGTTTTAAACCCAACATGGCAGGTGTGACCAGAAAATCAATAGGGGGTCATACACGTTGTAAATATGTGCATTAAGTGTGTAATTATAACAACTGAATGCCCTTCAGTCAAAGATTTTTGGTGCCAAGATTAATGATATTCACCAAGTTGTTCAAAAGGAATCGACGGCGAGTTTTCTTCTTCTTAATTTATAAATGAAGACAAAAATGAAATTATATCACTAGATTTATTTGGATGCAAAATTAACAAGAGCAGAAAAAAATTGAAAATTTATCAACATTTACAAACATGTAGGTCAAAATTGTTTTTGTAAAGTGATCTGATGGAACAGGTGAGCCTTTGAGTTTACAAGTGTATATAAATAGTGGTGATCAGTCCACAGGCTTACAACTGAAAAAATATTTGTTTTTTAATTTTTTGGAAGTTTACCCAGTATATTTGAATGAAAAATGGAGATCAACAAAATTCAGTACATAGATGCTTTGAATAGAAATGATAATCATAAACAAGAAATTGTTTTGAAAATAAAAAATGAGCATAAATGGATTTAAGTGTATTATCCTTAAGTTTGTATCTTAACATAGAGGGTACTTGGACATTAATAAAGATTTTTAAAGATTTTCCCTATATATTTGTGTGTAAAACTTTGATCCCCCCTTGGGGCCCCATCTTATCCCCGGGGGCCATGATTTGAACAAACTTGAATCTGCACTATGTCAGAAAGTTTTCATGTAAAAATCAGCTTTTCTGGCTCAGTGGTTCTTGAGAAGGAGACTTTTAAAGATTTTTCCTATATATTTGTATGTAAAACTTTGATCCCCTATTGTGGCCCCATCCAACCCCAGGCGCCCATGATTTGAACAAACTTGAATCTGCATTATGTCAGGAAGCTTTCATGTAAATCTCAGCTTTTCTGGCTCAGTGGTTCTTGAGAAGAAGATTTTTAAAGATTTTTCCTATATATTTGTATGTAAAACTTTGATCCCCTATTGTGGCCCCATCCAACCCCCGGGGCCCATGATTTGAACAAACTTGAATCTGCATTATGTCAGGAAGCTTTCATGTAAATCTCAGCTTTTCTGGCTTAGTGGTTCTTGAGAAGAAGATTTTTAAAGTTTTTCCTTATATATTTGTGTGCAAAACTTTGATCCTCCCTTGGGGCCCCATCCTATCCCCATGGGCCATGATTTGAACAAACTTGAATCTGCATTATGTCAGGAAGATTTCATGTAAATCTCAGCTTTTCTGGCTTAGTGGTTCTTGAGAAGAAGATTTTTAAAGTTTTTCCCTATATATTTGTATGTAAAACTTTGATCCCCCCTTGTGGCCCCATCCTACCACCGGGGGCCATGATTTGAACAAACTTGAATCTGCAATATGTCAGGAAGCTTTCAGGTAAATTTCAGCTCTTCTGGCCCAGTGGTTCTTGAGAAGAAGATTTTTAAATGACCCCACCCTATTTTTGCATTTTTGTGATTATCTCCCCTTTGAAAGGGACATGGCCCTTCATTTGAACAAACTTGAAAGCCCTTCACCCAAGGATGCTTTTGGCCAAGTTAGGTTGAAATTGGCCCAGTGGTTCTGGAGAAGAAGTCAAAAATGTGAAAAGTTTACGGACAGACAGACGGACGCCGGACAAAATGTGATCAGAATAGCTCACTTGAACCTTCGGTTCAGGTGAGCTAATAAAAAGAATTCAAAATAGCTTTTACTTTTAAACAAACTATGTCTAACAACAAACCCTGAGTTTCTTTTTTTTTTGAGGGGGGGGGGGGTGTGTGTTTTTTTATTTATAAACTATGCAATTTCATTAAGAAAGGAAATACAATGTGATTCCCTACCTTAGAATGCCCATACATTGTAACATTTGAGTATTTTTTATATCTGTCTAGGCTATCAGAATAACAATAGGTTTGCCAGTTGTTCATAATTACATAATAGATGTAACACAATTTCTCCTCTACAACTACTCTACTGTAGAATCATTTAAAAGTCATGGGGGCCAATTTTTGTGGATTACTGAATTTTTACGGGTTCGTGGGGACGCAATTTCGTGGATTTATATATTTGTACGAAAGATAACTCTGGAATGTCTTTATTCGTTGAGGATGTTTTGTGGGTGAGGGGTACCCGCGAATTCCACGAAAATTGAGCCACCACGAATTCTGATTCCACAGTATTTCATGCCAGCATTACCAACTCATTGTTTCTTTGATGTCTCTGTGTACCATTGTATACTAGTGATGAGATTCAATAAATGATTAATTGATAAAAAGTACTCAAAGTTTCTATTATTTATATACCTATATAACACAACCCCTTAAACATTTATAGTCCAGCCCATCTGTCAACCTGCAGGACATTCAAACAGTTGCAAACATCAAAATAATTGGTACAAAGCTAATTATCATTTCAAATAAAGGTATTTATTTGTACAAATAACATTAAAACTAAACAAAATTATTAATTGAGGAGAATCTAATTTGGGGGGAGGGGGGTAAATATTAGGTTTTCACTGAAGAATTGTGAGTGAAAAATGAGTTGGTAACAAATTATTTACAACTCAAATAAAAATTGTACATTTTCATAAAAACTTTACAAAAAATAATGTAGGGAAAATAAATATTTTGGAGGTATAAAACAGTCATTTTAGCGAACTGGAAAAATGGAAGATTTTGTCCAAAAAGTCAATAAGCTATTTTAAAACAACTAAAATAAGTCTTTGCATTTCCTATTTCTTTTGTCTTATTCTTATACTGCAATTACTTATTGGCATTTTGCTATATATTTTGTTGATATCATTGATTATTTCTAACAGAAACCTCAATCACACTTCCAAAAAAAAAAAGTTGAGTCAAGTGATTGGAAGGTATGTGGCTGTTGGGAGCCATTCTTATTGAAACCTGTACGAGGGTACATGTCTCACTGACTCTTAATTCCCAAGAATCGTCAACCTTGTCTGCGATCCGTATTTCGCCAACCTTGTCTGCGATCCGTATTTCCTCTCATTTCATCCTACGGATTCATTTCTTTCAACATGCCAATACCCATCGTCGCAAGCCACACCAATACCCATTGTCGCAAGCCACGCCTGTTGTCTCCGTTTCCACTACATCAAATCAAGAATGGGTAGGTAGTACCGGACTCAGTAACCGTGGCTAGCGACAATGACTAATACCACAAATCCCTCAATAAAAATGATTATACAAGGAATCTGTTGATAGGGGAGCTTATTGCACAAACGTTCATTATAGAAACGAACAGATGCATATCATGAACACATAGACAGCTAAACTCTGAATCCCTTGAATTCCTTGCCACTAGGAAATAAATGAAATCAGAATCGGAATATGAATTTGAAGACGAGTTTGATTTTAATTTAGACTTGACAACAGTGGGTGCATTTTCATTTACAGATGACACAACACTGGACTCCACTTCAATTAACATGTCAAAGGCAATTTTGACAAAGAACTGGCCAAATGGCATCCTTAAATTCCTTAAATGAACTTGCCTCAATATCAGGAACTTTCTGGTTATTTTCTTCTGCATAGGACTTCATTGCATCCAAAATAGATCTGAAACCTTTTAGTTGAAACATTATATATAAGTACATAATTTTCCTCTTAACATCAAAAAGCAATATAAATCAAATTTCAATTTTCATCCATGAATTTGTTTTGTGTTGTTGAACTTTCAGATCAATATGGTTACTGTATCATATAACTGATTATGAGAACTCCAAAATCATTAATCTTTGCAGTCGACAAATTGAATTCACTAGAACATCATGTAATGTGTCTTAATGAATGGATATCAAGAGAATAGAAATGAATAGCGGAATAATTTGCCCTCTCCTTACCAGTACATCGGCAGATCACAGAATCAAACGCATCTTCAACCATTTCCTTTGTGACACTTCCATCATGAAAGTCTAGAAGGCTAGATTCAACAAAAAATATTATTATACTTTCATGTAAAATACACGAATCTGAGAAGCATTTGAAAAAACATATTGTTACCCTCTGAGAACAGAAAGCAAGCGCTCCAGGGTAATAGTATCTAGCAACGGGTAACAGTACTTGACAACGAGTGATATTATAAAAAATTATCACATGCGTGAAATTGATGCGCATATGGTTCGCCGTAGATTGTTAGACGACGTCATTTGAGCGTTTGTAATAAACACGAATACTCGCATAGATATACGAAATATCGCATGACCGTAATTGATCAAATGTCAACAGACGTACGTTTTTCTGCTTTGTTGTTTATATAACATTCAGTATAATAAAACAAATATTACATGTAGTTGAGGGTAACATTGAAAATTTTCACCCCTCGAGAAACCATTATCAACCTCAGCTAAGCCTCGGTTGACAATGGTTTTCTCGGGGTGAAAATTTTAAATGTTACCCTCAACTAAATGCAATATTTATATAATATCATACACTTTTATTCCTAATCCAAATAATTCATTTCATTGTGTTACTAATGATAATCAACACTAGGGTAAAGGGTCGATCACAGCAAATTTTCTTATAAGAGTTACTGCAAACTTCACTTGCTTAAAACATTTTAGACAAGATTTCAGGGAGCAAAATATTGATTAACATATGCAGATTAAACTAAATATTAAATGTTGATTTCATTTATTTATTTTAATTCCATGCTCTTTTTGAAAGTGTCATTTTGAATTCTAAAAAGAAACATAATTTTGATATACCTGAGTTATTAGATTTTCTGATTGGTTTATTTGGTCATGTGAATTACTATTTAGGATCAGTACCACATTTCCTTGAGATAATGATTGTGCACCACTTCTATCTGTGAAACCCTCCATTACATGTATTTCTTTGCTAACAATGTTACATTTACATTCAACAGATTTTTTCCTTATTAAGCTCTTTCAAGGAAAACTTGCAAAGTACATCAATTATTTAAACCTTCTTTCAATACTGGCACCCATCATATCCCCGATAAAAACAACAAAACTGTCATCATTTTTAAGTGACTTCAGTCAAATGTCAAGGAACAGAGACAAATTACTGCAGGTTTACTTATTTTAGCGGATTTGAAATTCGGCACAGTCGGAACTGATCTGCAATTTAGCGTAATCATGATTTAGCACTTCCTCTGTGTGTGAGAAAGGAGAAATAAAGAATTTCAGTGCAATTTCAGTGCAACTATAAATTAGCATGTTTGCTTCACCAAAAAATGTCACTAAAATTTGAATCCTGCTATGATAAGATATTGAAAGAAGAAACATATTTGAAAATAAATCTCGATTAAGTAATATATTTAATTTCCAAAGTTTTAGCATGTGATATCCCTACAAATCGTAATGACAGCCATTTCTTCCTGAATGTGTTGCAGTTGTGAACAATGCTTGTATGAATCTTGATAAATATAGAAATCTATTTCAAAAGCTTGAAATTCTGACAGAAAATGAACAAAACGTATAAATGTAAAAAACAAATTTCAGTTTCGAAAATACAAGAGGAAATTAATTGCAACACTTCACACCTGCATACTTCTATATGAAGCGTTAACGTGCTTCGTGAAGTATGCCAACATGAAGTGTAGCAATTCAAGCCCTCAGGTATTTCAATAAATCAAAATTTGATTCTCAATAATATACAATTTATTGCATAAATTTTCAAAACATAGTTAGCTTTATTCACCTTGGAAAAACTATATCTCCCTTGGAGGTATGTGACTTTTCTTGGATGAATAAAGCTGCATATATACCCCTCATTATCATGCAGTAAAACTGCATATACCCCTCACTATCATGCAGTAAAACTCATATACCCCTCACTATCATGCAGTAAAACTGCATATACCCCTCACTATCATGCAGTAAAACTGCATATACCCCTCACTATCATGCAGTAAAACTCATATACCCCTCACTATCATGCAGTAAAACTGCATATACCCCTCACTATCATGCAGTAAAACTGCATATACCCCTCACTATCATGCAGTAAAACTCATATACCCCTCACTATCATGCAGTAAAACTGCATATACCCCTCACTATCATGCAGTAAAACTCATATACCCCTCACTATCATGCAGTAAAACTCATATACCCCTCACTATCATGCAGTAAAACTGCATATACCCCTCACTATCATGCAGTAAAACTGCATATAACCCTCACTATCATGCAGTAAAACTCATATACCCCTCACTATCATGCAGTAAAACTGCATATACCCCTCACTATCATGCAGTAAAACTCATATACCCCTCACTATCATGCAGTAAAACTCAAATACCCCTCACTATCATGCAGTAAAACTGCATATACCCCTCACTATCATGCAGTAAAACTGCATATACCCCTCACTATCATGCAGTAAAACTCATATACCCCTCACTATCATGCAGTAAAACTGCATATACCCCTCACTATCATGCAGTAAAACTGCATATACCCCTCACTATCATGCAGTAAAACTCATATACCCCTCACTATCATGCAGTAAAACTGCATATACCCCTCACTATCATGCAGTAAAACTGCATATACCCCTCACTATCATGCAGTAAAACTCATATACCCCTCACTATCATGCAGTAAAACTGCATATACCCCTCACTATCATGCAGTAAAACTGCATATACCCCTCACTATCATGCAGTAAAACTGCATATACCCCTCACTATCATGCAGTAAAACTGCATATACCCCTCACTATCATGCAGTAAAACTCATATACCCCTCACTATCATGCAGTAAAACTCATATACCCCTCACTATCATGCAGTAAAACTGCATATACCCCTCACTATCATGCAGTAAAACTGCATATACCCCTCACTATCATGCAGTAAAACTCATATCCCCTCACTATCATGCAGTAAAACTCATATACCCCTCACTATCATGCAGTAAAACTCATATACCCCTCACTATCATGCAGTAAAACTGCATATACCCCTCACTGTCATGCAGTAAAACTGCATATACCCCTCACTATCATGCAGTAAATGTATAATGTCAATGTAACTTGCACTGTAATAGTGGTTTGATGAATTTACATCTGATTTCAAGGTTTTGCAGTAATACATGTACAATCTTGCTGGTACGCGAAACTGTGTTGACAACTATTCTTTGTGCTTTCCTCTAAAAACAGTTTGCTGATCATTATTCAGATTCATGATCTTGCTCACTTACGCATGCATATTCATGACTTGTCCTGGACTGCAAAAGCCGCACTGACTGCCATTGTACTGAGCAAGTCGTTTTGGGACAGCTTTTTCACTGGTGGAATCAATGCCCTCAATGGTGGTAATCTCCCAGCCATTACAGGAAAACAGTGGCACCATGCACTGGTAACAGGAAAGATGAATTAAGATATAAACAAGGCAGGGAAACCCTGAACTTCTTGTCTGGTGTCAATCAATCCAGTTGTCTGGCACTGATGATCAAAACCATCTGATCAGTATAATCTTCTCCAAGATCATAAATTACATCATCATGTGCAGGCCTGAAGAATCCCATGATCTAATTTATTATGATTATACTTTTATATAATGCCTTATCTAATCAGCACAATTACCCTAAAGAGCTTTATATGTAAAACAAACTAACACAAAGAACAATAAATACATGTAAATAAATAAAGATGCAAGATAATATTAAACCCAGGTTAACATAGCAACTAAGAATTAAGGCAGGACAGCTGTAGGGTATCAAATATCACAGGACAATGAAGACCAGGGTTTGAACAAAGGTCATGTATGCTCCTAAAACAGAACCACCCTGTATCTAGTTTTGGTGTTTATAAATTTGAATATTGTGTATATACCCAGCAGCTTGCCAACTTATGGAAGTATGCTACACCAGAAAAATTTGATTTGGATGAAAAGTGGAGGATGTGTACAACAATATTTTGAAATTGAAAACTTTCAAATTTACTTTATTTAGTCAGAAAATGCAGTTTTAGTAGAAAGTAATCTGAGAAGAATTCAAAACCCCTGCTGAACTCGAACATGCGACCTATATAATTCAGCAGTTGAATTAGTGCTAACCTACTGAGCTACTCAGCTAGGCGAGAATTTTTTAAATGAATAGACAAATATTGCAGATATTTATATTTTCATCCATGTTTTACAAGGAAGTCAGCCATTATGACGATGAACAGTACCTCCTTGAGTACAACACATTGAAAATCAAATGGTTTTTACTAGAACAACATTGTATAATCTTCTTGTGTTGATAAAGTAAGAAGGTGGCCCACAGGGCTTATCAGTCTCCTGGGTATTAATTAAAAGTATCACCAGCCCCAAGGGCTATGAAATCTATCACAATTTTCCTGTTCTCTATATCTAATATTCAACAGCTACATGTATAAAACAAGATGTGTTCTTGCATGGTCAGAACCCTGGGGATGCAAAATTCACAACTTTTGTAGATCGATCACTTTCTGCTTCTCCTAAATGTCAATTCAGTTTTCATAAAGCATCAGCAAAATTAAAGAAGTTTTTCAAATCATAAAGACAATAAACACTATGATAATTTTGGCCGGCCACCCTGGAACCTAAGCCTTTACCCCTGGAACCTAAGCCTTTACCCCTGGAACCTAAGCCTTTACCCCCTGGACCTAAGCCTTTACCCCTGGACCTAAGCCTTTACCCCCTGGACCTAAGCCTTTACCCCTGGACCTAAGCCTTTACCCCTGGAACCTAAGCCTTTACCCCCTGAAACCTAAGCCTTTACCCCTGGAACCTAAGCCTTTACCCCCTGAAACCTAAGCCTTTACCCCTGGAACCTAAGCCTTTACCCCTGGAACCTAATTAAGCCTTTACCCCTGGAACCTAAGCCTTTACGCCTGGAATCACAGAAATTTACAATTTTGGTAAAGGGCTACCTGCTCCTTCTAAATATCTATTTAGTTTCAATTTAATAGTATCGATAGCATTAAAGAAGATGTTATGAAAGAAAATTGTTAACGCACGACAAACAACTCATGATGATGGATGCAGACCACCTCAGTGACTCACATTGACCTAAAAGTTACATGTAAGTTTGTGCTAGAACCACTTCAAAAGTAACAAGTCTTTCCCCATAACTTGCACTACAGATGACAAATATACATTTTATATCAACATTTCAAGCCTGGCATCCTGTAGGGATCCGGGTTAGAATAGGTCTTTAGTACCTCTTGCTTTTTGTATAAGGTGACTAAATGGGGCGGTCCTTCGGATGAGACCGCAAAACCCGAGGCCCCATGTCACAGCAGGTGTGGCACAATAAAGATCCCTCCCTGCTCAAAAGCCATAAATGCCGAGCATAGAACTAAATTTTGCAGCCATTCACCAGCAATGGTGACCTCTCCAAACAAGTGAAAAAATCTCGAGAGGGACATTAAACAACAAACAATCAATCAATCAAACATGGCATCTTATTGCACGGATATGTGCTTTGATCTTACTGAATTCACAGCATAGCTCTTCCTTTCCATGGAAACCGGATCATACAATTCCACCTGCACAAGACATGTTCCACAGCCCCCTTCCCTGCACATGTACTTGGTTCCTGTGCTAATTCTGGATTCTCGTAGAAATGAATTCAATGATGAGGAACCCGAATATTCGCTTCCAACTGTTAATATCAGAAAATGATTACAGTAGTACTTATTCCTTGATTGAGTACATGCACCACTGATATTTTCTAAATCCTGAATGGTGCTGAGAAATGGTTTTAATCTGAAAATGTGTCGTAAAAAGCAAAAAAAACTAACATCCTGAATACCAGAGGTACAATGCATGCATCGAATCGCCAGAACGATATCCCAATACAGTTGTTAAGTTACGTCTTATCATTGATCCGGAATTATTCTGAGTGTGACATCAAAGCCTTCATATTTAATCATTACAGTATTCATGTTAATTATAAGTTATTACAGTACTGTTAATTATAAGGTATTACAGTATTGTTAATTATAAGTTATTAGAGTATTGTTAATTATAAGGTATTACAGTATTGTTAATTATAAGTTATTACAGTATTGTTAATTATAAGGTATTACAGTATTGTTAATTATAAGTTATTACAGTATTGTTAATTATAGGGTATTACAGTATTGTTAATTATAAGGTATTACAGTATTGTTAATTATAAGGTATTACAGTATTGTTAATTATAAGGTATTACAGTATTGTTAATTATAAGGTATTACAGTACTGTTAATTATAAGGTATTACAGTACTGTTAATTATAAGGTATTACAGTACTGTTAATTATAAGTTATTACAGTATTGTTAATTATAAGTTATTACAGTACTGTTAATTATAAGTTATTACAGTATTGTTAATTATAAGTTATTACAGTACTGTTAATTATAAGGTATTACAGCATTGTTAATTATAAGGTATTACAGTATTGTTAATTATAAGGTATTACAGTATTGTTAATTATAAGTTATTAGAGTATTGTTAATTATAAGGTATTACAGTATTGTTAATTATAAGTTATTACAGTATTGTTAATTATAAGTTATTACAGTATTGTTAATTATAAGGTATTACAGTATTACTGTTAATTATAAGTTATTACAGTACTGTTAATTATAAGGTATTAGAGTATTGTTAATTATAAGGTATTACAGTATTGTTAATTATAAGGTATTACAGTATTGTTAATTATAAGGTATTACAGTACTGTTAATTATAAGGTATTACAGTATTGTTAATTATAAGGTATTACAGTATTGTTAATTATAAGGTATTACAGTATTGTTAATTATAAGGTATTACAGTATTGTTAATTATAAGGTATTACAGTATTGTTAATTATAAGGTATTACAGTACTGTTAATTATAAGTTATTACAGTATTGTTAATTATAAGGTATTACAGTATTGTTAATTATAAGGTATTACAGTATTGTTAATTATAAGGTATTACAGTATTGTTAATTATAAGGTATTACAGTATTGTTAATTATAAGGTATTACAGTATTGTTAATTATAAGTTATTACAGTACTGTTAATTATAAGTTATTACAGTATTGTTAATTATAAGATATTACAGTATTGTTAATTATAAGGTATTACAGTATTGTTAATTATAAGGTATTACAGTATTGTTAATTATAAGGTATTACAATATTGTTAATTATAAGGTATTAGAGTATTGTTAATTATAAGGTACTTATACCTACAGAATAAACAACAAAAAACTAACAAATAACTAGGACTAAAACTGATGTCTCAATCCCATTCATTTTCCATATCTTTAAAACATTTTAGGGATCATCTTTAAAGTGGAAAATTAACAGTTACAGTACATAATAGTCACCTATATGTATGAGTGCTTCAACCAAGGAACAGCGTTGTGAACATATGATAGCGCTAGTGAATTAAGTTTACAAACTTACCAACTAACAAAGGGCAAAAAAGATATAGTCTGGACAAAAAAAACTTTTACATAAAAGGTCATGGTCAAAGGTTATAAAAGGCATGTAGTACACTGTCTTATCATGGTATACCAGCATACCAAATATCAAAGGCCTATGTCAAAAGACAAAAAAGTTATGGAAAGTTATGGCCCAGACAAACTTTGTATGAGAAGCGGAAGAAGAATTCACACTGAAACAATATGTTCCCATTCTGGGAAGGGGAGACATAATTAAGTAGCTGCAATAATGTAGCCCTCTCTGATTTTTCTTTTTTTTTTGGGAGAGGGCTACAACTCCTTAGGATCTCTGTAATAGTGCAAATGCAGGAGCGATTCACTCCCGCAACATTTTCGATCATTCTAATCATTTGCTGACTTTCGTTACCAAAACAAAATGATTTTCTGTTTCTTAATCAATATATAAATTTACAACCTGCAACTTACGACTTGTGAGGCTCTATTCTACCATTTTCAACAATTTCGATATAATCCAATTTCTCGATTTATATTTGTGCGACATGTTTGATGTACTGAAGTTTCAACTTCCGATTGTCAAGTCATTTGCGTGTACCATATAAGGTAGTATTTACATCAATGGACAAGTATGGAGGAGAAAGCTATTTCGTCGGTATTAAAAAGGTTTAGATTTAATATAAAGTTAAAAAACAAACAGCAAAGTGTAAATTCTTTCTGCAAGCATATGATTTTCCTTTCTTTGTTGGAGTGGCTCGAATAACTATATTTACGCGCAAATTTTCAATGTTTAGGTTTTTCAGTAGATCCACCTACGAGATCTCGCGATAACAAGCATGGCGGAGCAGACGAAAAATTTTGCATGCTGTACATGATGTTTAACGAAAAACACCTTTATTAGACATGCCCAAGCACAAAGTTGGTACTCCTTTTGGTGTAAACAGTAAAGAAATCAGATAGGGCTACATCATTGCAGCTAATAAGTAATAATTAAGTTGTTAACGTCTTGAAAATCGTATTGTGATAGTCAAGTCACATTGTGTTCTTCATATCATGACGTATATCGTATCCTGAAGTAGCCCACAATATTCAGGACAATATAAATTTACAGCTATATATTTATATCACAAATCGCATTTTCCTCTATGAACCAACCAATTTCAGCGTGCGACACAATCCGTTCACATTGACTATGAACGGATTATGAACTAGCTTAAAGCACGCAACTGAGAGAGCATAATGATTTGAAAGAAATAGAACATCTGTTACAAAGATCTCGCAAGTCACACCTTTGGATTAAGATTGTGAATTTACATGGACTATCATCCCAATCTTGCGGTCTCCTACCTCCAAAATACAATACTCCTTGCAATGTTGATAAAAGGCAGGGTGAGACAAAATGTGACGTCATGTCTATGTGTTGACGTACGTCACAATAACTACTGTGACAGAGGCTAGGAGTTCGTTTTTATGCAACAAAATAGAAACAATGTAAACAAATGGTGTTTTAGTGAATGAATATAAATATAAGAAATGAACATCACTTTTGAGCTATTCATGGTCAATATGAACGGATTTGGATTTGAGGCAAATTCTCTGTGAATCGCTAGCGTGATTCACAGAATTTGCCTCAAATCCAAATCCGTTCATATACTCACCATGAACAGCTCAAAAGTGATGTTCATTTCTTAAATATTTACAATAGAATTCAAAGTTTGGTGCAGTTGTTTACAGTTTACACAACATCCTGATTTAAGAGTCTTACTGTCATTTCAGTGCTATATAATTACCAGTGTAGGACTTCCCATTAATAGTTAACGTAATGCTAGACTGTATCCCAGTGTTGCATCTGAACTTGAAGAAATGTCCACATGATTGACAGGTCCCCATGAACACGCCATTTTTCAAGTTTTCTTCTTGTGGGAGGTGTCTGTAAACAATTTTAAATATAAATGGTATTTATTCACTTTCAAAACAAGAAAAAAATTCATGCACAATCTAAAAACTAACTATTGTAACTGTTTCTAAATCCATAATCTTCGCTGTGATGGTAGATGTAGTAAAAAAATCACAGCCAAACCAAGAACAGCAAACCTCACCAAGAACAGCAAACCTAGCAAACCTCACCAACAACAGCAAACCTCACCAACAACAGCAAACCTAGTCAATCAGACCTTCTCAAACCTCACCAAGAACAGCAAACCTAGTCAATCAGACCTTCTCAAACCTCACCAAGAACAGCAAACCTAGTCAATCAGACCTTCTCAAACCTCACCAAGAACAGCAAACCTAGTCAATCAGACCTTCTCAAACCTCACCAAGAACAGCAAACCTAGTCAATCAGACCTTCTCAAACCTCACCAAGAACAGCAAACCTAGTCAATCAGACCTTCTCAAACCTCACCAAGAACAGCAAACCTAGTCAATCAGAGCTTCTCAAACCTCACCAACAACAGCAAACCTAGTCAATCAGACCTTCTCAAACCTCACCACGAACAGCAAACCTAGTCAATCAGACCTTCTCACACCTCACCAAGAACAGCAAACCTAGTCAATCAGACCTTCTCACACCTCACCAAGAACAGCAAACCTAGTCAATCAGACCTTCTCAAACCTCACCAAGAACAGCAAACCTAGTCAATCAGACCTTCTCAAACCTCACCAAGAACAGCAAACCTAGTCAATCAGACCTTCTCAAACCTCACCACGAACAGCAAACCTAGTCAATCAGACCTTCTCAAACCTCACCAAGAACAGCAAACCTAGTCAATCAGACCTTCTCAAACCTCACCAACAACAGCAAACCTAGTCAATCAGAGCTTCTCAAACCTCACCAACAACAGCAAACCTAGCAAACCTCACCAACAACAGCAAACCTCACCAACAACAGCAAACCTAGTCAATCAGAGCTTCTCAAACCTCACCAAGAACAGCAAACCTAGTCAATCAGACCTTCTCAAACCTCACCAAGAACAGCAAACCTAGTCAATCAGACCTTCTCAAACCTCACCAAGAACAGCAAACCTAGTCAATCAGACCTTCTCAAACCTCACCAAGAACAGCAAACCTAGTCAATCAGACCTTCTCAAACCTCACCAAGAACAGCAAACCTAGTCAATCAGACCTTCTCAAACCTTGCTGGTGAGCTCGGCGTTTTTGCGAGCCTAAGAAGTTATGAGTGTTAAGTGTTAAATGGTATTAATTACTGCATAAGCTGGCAGGTGCCATGGTAAAGAATTATTCCACTGGTGGCCACCACTTAAAATTTGGTATCATTGACTTCAGAAAACTAAACATTAAGCACATACATGTAGTCACTTTTTGTGTACTCGACAATTATAGACTTATAGTGCAAACATCAAACTAGTAAAAGGACTGTCATAGTCTGGCTCCTTCTGTAAGTGTCCATCACAATCCGAACTCATTATTCCCATTGTTTACTAGTATATACATTGCCAACTGCTTGTAAAAGTTGTAAGCCCTGCCAAAGACCTACTAATTAATCCTAAGTAAATACTGCAATTTTTAAAATTACCTTTATTACCATCTACTAATTAAGAACGAAATTATTGCAAATGAAAAAAAAAATAGAGAAAATAAACCTGTACAGTATAAACATGTGACAACTGGACAACAAGATGATATTAATCTTAAAAGTCATAAGAAAAAATAGAGGTTGTCATCATTTATATATAAGTATTGAATCATTGTATGATATTCCAAGGGTGGTGTCAAAATATATAATTTACATGCAATATATGAATTGTCACAAATTCAATGATCTGCAGAGCCCAGTACTAGACCTTGAAACGATTCCAGGATTTGTGATATATTTAGTGTGTACATGTTTTTTCTTCTTTTCAAAAACAAGAGTGTATATATATATATATATATATTCCTTTTTTTTTTTCTTTTCTTTTTCTGCTGTACATATGTAAGACAGTTCGATTCATGGCACATGTATAGCTTGATGCGCGAAATCTGTCGTCCATAAAGCCGAGACATACAGTATAAATAACTATGGTTGGGTGGAGAGCTACAAGACTAACCCTAATTTACTGTCGTTTGCAGATCAGAGATCTCCAGTGGATTTTTTGTTTCTCAAAGAGCAAGTAGAGGCCAGAGATAAATTGGCAATATCCTGGACCTGTGGCTAGTTGTAGAGATGGGGAAACATAAGGAACTTCAATCAGCCCCAAACTTTATCCTTTCCTTTACCAAATCACAGGAACCGGTAATTTTGTCTGTTATGATTATAATACGGGTCTATACCATACCACCTCCTATTAAAGAAACAGTTTTTATTAGGGGTGCATGGTATGGTATAGACTCGTATTATCATTTAGCATACTTGATTCTAACAATCCGTCGTACTCACTCTCAGGTTAATCGGCGATGACCGGCGACACATTTGATTGTGAGCCAGAATTGCGCACATATCCTGCCGGGTAAGCCAATTGAGCAGGAAAATTTTGATAGGCAAAGGTCGCTTCAAGCTGGCATCCTTGGAGACAGTAGTATCGAGGTGGCTTATTCTATTTTAAGACATTTAATGTTTTAAGCTTAATCCAGGTACACCAGTTGAAGAAATAAACATAATTTGTAAATATGTTGGTTAATAATGTTTATACATTAGGTCAACATTTTCATTACTGTACAGAAGTCGGGTCACTTGATTCTAAACGTGTCGCCGGGTATACCCGGCTTAGTTCGACTCGACCAGATTTTATCAGAATCAAATATGAAAATTATTACAGACAACATTACCGGTTTCTGCAACTACATTTAAATCTTTAAAATTACTCTTTGAAATAATTATCTTGTAGGTGTTGAGATATAAGCACATGGTGCCTGAAGAACATTTAATTTGATCAACTTATTGCTCTAAATGATTATCATGAAACAAAAGCATGCACTGTGCAGACTCCGCTCTCTGATTGAAATTAGGCTGAATATATTCTCTTTAGAGAAGTCGAGAGGCATAGCCTTCATTGAATTCTCTTCGCAAGCATTCATATTTTGATTCTGGGAAACGTGCAAATGCCGGAGTCGGTGACGGTTTATGCTTCGACCGACGTTTCGACTCAGATGTGCCCTGGATTTACGCAATAGACAAGTTGTTTTCAAACATTTAACAGCAATGCACAAAACCGTCAAGAGGAAATCAAAGCTTAGTTGCTTTTAATCCATTTTCCACATGCCCCTGTCCCGGGTTTAAATCACAACTTTGATTATGTCAGCCTGCTTTTCTCTTAACTGGTCCCCTATTGTGACAGCTCCCAAGACCAGTTAACGCAAACCCGGGACTGGGGACATGTTGAAAATGGTTTAAAAGCAAGTAAGTGTTGATTTCCTTGTAACAGTTTTGTGCATTACTGCTAAATGTTTGAAAACAACTTGTCTATTGCATAAATCCAGGCACATCTGAGTCGAAACGTCGGTTGAAGCATAAACCGTCACCGAATCCGGCATTTACACGTTTCCCAGAATCAAAATATGAATGCTTGCGAAGAGAAGTAGATTTGCCATATATGAAGAGAAGTCGATGAAGGCACAGGGGCTCGTCACGAATTGACCCTCTCTATTCTATATTTACACGTGTAAATATAGAAGAGACGATGTCAAATTCTAATAAGACAAATATTTCGTGACGAGCCCCTGTGATGAATTAAGGCTATGCCTCTCGACTTCTCTAAAGAGAATAGGCTGGATACTACACCGATGGAGTGACAACTCTTGTGCATTACTGAACACAAACCATTGATCAAAGCTTTATCCTGCTGAATCAGTTTTTTGTATATAAAATATCAGATACATACAACACTGCACAAACAGGGCATCTCAAAGTATTTGCTTTTATCGCCTCCATTTTGTTTGGGTCACATGATATTATGTCAGGTGGAAGGCCTCGGGATCCAGACCAGTAGGCGGATAGGCGGATCCAGGGCGCGCTACGAAAGCTTCACTGACACAGTGGAGCGTAACGTAATGCCCTCCGTTGAGAGATAGTCTAGTAAAAGCAGTAAATTTAACAATTTCGTAAGAGAGAGAGAGAGAGAGAGAGAGAGAGAGAGAGAGAGAGAGAGAGAATCAGAGTTCCGATTTATAATTAATCAACATCGTTCAATCAAATTTTTTAAGTCCTTTTTGAATTTCAAATCATCAGAGTCTTTTTCTGTTTTAGTAATATTTTCTGATTGAATTTATGCAATTTGAATATATTCAATCGTATCAGTATATAATTACCTGCGTACAAGTATGGATCATATAGATCTACTCTTTTATTATTGGTTGGTCCAACAAATGTCGAATTATAAAGATTTAAAAAGAGCAATTGAAAGTTAAAATATTGTCTTCAGCCCTTTATTGGTCACAGCTTGTCGGTCAGGTGTTGGATGTCAGTCGACTTTTTCATCTACATGGACTAGCTCCGTAGAGAGGTGGGACGGATCGTAAACCCTTGGCTAGCGAAGATATGATACTGATAGGACTCCAGCTTTTTTAGTTTCAACACTGATAGGACAGCTATATATATATATATATATATATATATATATATATATATATATATATATATATTTATTTTTTTTTTTTTTTTTTTTTTTTTATCAATGAACAAAAAATATTATAAAGTGTTTCAAACTTTTAATTCAACTATCTTACAAACAATAATACGGAATTGTATGCATGCTTTCTTTTATGTCCAAGTTGAATATACTAGAGATAATTTGCAATAAAATACTGCACCTTTGAAAATATTTTCATATTAATTAAAACATGTAATTAAAAATCACAAAAGAAGTATTCAGTTGTGAATAACATTGCAAAATAAAAATGGTATATCATGTTGGTCATAACTTGAAGGATAGAGATCAGACTTTGACTAGAGTATAAACACATCTTTAACAATTTGATAGTTTGCCAATACAACCTACATGTATCATTGGTTGAAATGCTTTGACTACGGATAACTCCGTTTACCTGATCTTGAAAGATATAGGCCGGCTCACGGGTGTGACCGGTCGACAGGGGATGCTTACTCCTCCTAGGCACCTGATCCCACCTCTAGTATATCCAGTGGTCTGTGTTTCCCCAACTATCTATTTTGTATTGTTATAGGAGTGATGAGATTGATCACTGTTTGTTATCTTAACCTTTCATATTAAATACTGATATGTGAAAAATGCTTGTATTAAAGTACATGAGACAAAAAATTCAGTAAAACAGTAATTAAAAAATATACATTTTGCACTAATTAACAAAAGAAACAAGATGTGTTTGGGAAACACTAATGCCCCCCGATAATGGCCAATTCCCAAGATGGCCAAGGTCACAAGGACAAATATCTTGGTACCAGATGAAATATCTTGTCACAAGAAATGCTCAAGTGCAACATGAAAACTATGATATTCACCATTTAGAAGTTATGACCAATGTGAATTTTTTTAAAAGTAAGTCAAAGTAGGGGGGGGTCAAGTGCCTGTGGTCTAGATAAGCAAGGTAATTCTAGTAATAGAACTAGAAACGGATGTAAGAAGGAGGGGGGGGGGGGTACTGTCATTTAAGGGAAGAGTTTTAATTGGACTCGGGTCAATTTTTCCTAGGGGGGAATTCTATGCCAGGCGCATCTTTCCTGGGGGAATGTCTATCCCGGGCCCGTTTTTCCGGGGGAAATTATATGCTACAACACCGGTCCCAACTTCCCAATAGATATTGACCGGTCCCTGTTCTAGGCCTATATTATTATTTTTTTTCATCGGGTAGGGGGGGGGGGTACATAAGATCTTTACACGTGCACGCTGTGTCCACACTTTAGTAGCAACAACCACGCTCGCTAGGTGGCGCGTCATGTTCCATTTTTATTTCTACAGGAAAAGTGGGACGAGGTTCCACCCTATTTTTTACGGGCTAGTATGGATAAACCTAGAGCCTACGAATGATGCGAAGTTGATCGTTCGGATCTAAAATAGCTATAATTAGCGTATCTCACGTGATTAGGCATATTCCAGAAAATCCCTTTGAGATTGAAGCGATTAAGCAGAGCGAGTATATGTAAACATTTACTTAACAGTGAAATACGCAACAAAGAGTGACATATTAATACATTTTATGCATGAATAAATGATACTGAGGTCAAACATGGACGATAATTGCCCGTGTTCATATAGTATTTGATTGATTTAGATATCCAAGGAAAGATAACTCCCATTATTAACGTACTCACAACGTACCGGTGGTATACAATAATACAATGTTTATACATTTCTGAATGATGAGTGAATCTTTATTTTCATCAGAATCTTTTCCATCATACTCGCAGACTAGGTCCCCATTCCCCTACCAGTGTCAATCTGTGACTGATAGCAGTGCGGTATCTAATTTGATATGGTCTAGAGGAAATTCGAAATATGGTAGTGACATTTCTTCCTCACTGAATTAGCTGGATTTTTAACGTTTAAAGAAAAGTGGGGTATGGACTGGGGGGTTAAAAATGCTATTTGCCAAATTTTCAACAATATTAATTACAAAGCAAGGCAAAAGGGGTCATAAGCTACAGATGATGCAATTTTCACCTGCAAGTTGCATTGCCACAAGTTACACTTAATAAGTGACTTACTTACAGATAAATAAAGTAACTTACAAATATTTTATTTATTTATTTATCTATCATTTCATTTCATTTTTTTTAATATCATGGTTTGTACTTGTAGAGTCATCGCAATAAAGGGACATTAATTATTAGTGTTACAAAAAAATCTGATCATGCAGTTTTTAAATTTCTGAATTTTGAAAAAATAAAAATAAATAAATAATACATTCTGATACCACTCAGCCCCCCGACTGGCCAGATAGTTCTGCTTCTGTCAGTTCTGATGCAACTAGCTCAGCCCCCAGACTGGCCAGAGAGTCCACTGTTTCGGTAAATTCTGATAATGATGCAACTCAGCCCCCCCCCCCCCCCCCCCCCCCCCCCGACAGCTCTACCAGAAGTTCTCGGAAAAGACTTGCTGTTGTTTAATAAATCAGTTTTCCTATTAATTGTACTTTTGCTCCTGTTCATCAGTTCATTAGGCTATAGCCCAATCTGATTAAATTTAAGATCGTTGATCCGCTCCGTATTCCTCTTCCTTTCCTGTATCTGTGAAGTCCAGAGGTGGGATATATTCTTTCCAAAACAACTAAGAATGTTCATGGAACAATTTAGTATTAATTGTTTTCCTTTTCTGTTGTATGCCTTATTTCAAGAAATAACTTTCAGGTCACTTTTTAATGTGAAATGGAACATTTTCAATTTTTGACAACCTGACGGTAGGGGTGTTTAAGGCCCTATACCTCATTTTCTGTAAGGAAGTGGAGTAAAAGGAATCCAGAATTGGATTCAGCATACTCAAAATTGGTAATTACACCTGCTTTTTATTGTTTTGGGTAATGGTGTTTCAAGAAATAAAGTTGGGTCACTTTTTGATGCGAAATGAAACATTTTCCGTTTTTGGCAACCTGACGGTAGGGGTGTTTGAGACACTATATCTCATTTTCTATAAGAAATTGGAGTAAAAGGAATCCAGATTTGAAATCAGCATACTCAAAATTGGTAATTACACCCGATTTTTATTGATTTGGGTAATTTTTTAAAAAATGGGTGGTGGTTGCTAACTTTAGGTGCCTGTGATCCGTGTCAGTGAAAACCGGATCTGTCACAAACGTAACGCCATACTCTCTCCACGTGGACCGCTGACGCCACTTTGTGCAATCAGCTATATTAGGAGTCAATGTATATATTTTGTATACCGTTTGAATCATTGACAACCATTATTTCAAAACATTTCAGTGACCACTCCAAGGTATTTATACATTGCATTTGGTCTAATTACCAGAAAAGATACTTCATGTTATGTATATATTGCTTTATTCAAACGAAAGGACTTTTATAATTCAAATTTGACGTAAACTGTCAATGTATATAGTAGCGTTGTTTCAGGAAACAGTGCCAAAAAAAGTTCTATATAAGCGTAGTAAGTTTTTTTTTTCTTTTCGCTAGTATCACACAAGTGACTCCACGTACTATACTATGATGTAGATGAAAGGCAAAGATAGCAAACAGTGATCGCGTTTGTGAAATTTAAATAAATGTGAACTAGAATATTAATTTGAATTTTTTAATAAAGTAACATAAAATATGACAGATCTTAGCCAATAAAATAAACAGATGTTCCATATATAGATTTTTCACAGAATAGCTGTTTTGGGGTTTTTAGTGGCACTGTGTAATCCGCCGTGACGTTATCAACACGTGACTTAGCTCTTTCCTTTTTGCTGTGGCTGACTCTGGGAGTAAGTACGACGTGGACTGTGTGTGTTTAAATCTGACAGAAATCAGGTTATTTAGAGGGCATCTATGTAATTTTATTGTATTATTTTCATAATCAAACCACTAAGTTAAAGTTTCTATGATATTTAGTGTTGATTTCATCGTAATTTTAATAATTTTTAATCGGGAAATATAGGACAGCCGGTTCAAAGTGATTTTTGTCGCCATCTTGAAATTTCATCATTATACAGAAATATTTTTAAATTCCTTGAGTATCTTCCTGTACATAATGTTGTTAATAGTTGTTTGAAATGTTTTGGAATTGTATGAATGTGAATTTGTAATGACGTTTAAATGAAATTTTCAAACAAGATAGTTTGACGTATTGCATGTGTTGATAGATAATGGACCATTTCATGCATAATTTTGCGATTGTGATTATTGGTTAGAATATTTTAGTGTGATTAATTGTTAGTGAAGACTACTAGATTTCTTTGTTTGCATGGTCAGTCCACCATTCGGCGAAATGCCGATTTCGGTCGTGTTTTTGTTTGGGTTTTTTGCTTTTTTTTGTCTCCCTATTTGTTAGAATTTGTCATATGAAAATATTCACGTGTATTTCGGTTGAAGAACACTGTTTTGAACAACTTTCAAAACATTCTGGTATAAGTAAATGCATTCAATAGTCTGTGTACGTTACACTACACACGTGGTCAAGATGGCCGCCATTTTGAATGGCGTCGCATGACTTAGACCTTTATGTCAAATTGAGAAGCTGGTCAGGTGTTTCTGAAATGGAGGGGGGAAAAATGGGGTTGAAGAAAGACATTAAATCGAATCGAATGAAAATCATCCTTGTGTAGTCATTCCTATGCATTTTGCAATATGTTTGATACCATGCCATTGTTTCTAATGAGACATTTTGTCAAAATAACACCCTACCATTGCAAAATGTTTGAATTTTTTGGGTGATTCTTATATACTGTAAAACTGTTGGGCAAGTTATACCCTTTAAACTGGGGGCATTTTGTTCAGTCATATTATAGCATTGTTTTATGACAGTCCATTGTTTTAAAGGGAGGTACAAGGCTACTCCTCAGAGCTCTACTAAGTTTGTTTTGCAACTTGCCTCTTAAGTTGATAATTTGATATAAATTTCATTTAAGAACTTAGATAATTTTAGGGTTCTTAATGGTATTGATGTTCTGTTTGATTTTCAATTGTGTTGATAATAACTTTGAAAGTGTTGAGTGAACTTGAAAATTTTAATTTCAGTATCAAGAGTATTAAATACTAGGAGCAACGATGGTTAAAGAAAAGATTCACATCAACATTGTCGTCATTGGTCATGTCGACTCTGGAAAATCGACCACTACTGGACATCTTATCTACAAATGTGGTGGAATTGACGAGAGAACCATTGCCAAGTTTGAAAAGGAAGCTGCTGAGGTATTTTCCCAACAACAATTGTGACTTGTTCTCGTGCATTCATTCTTGATCTCTTTTTTGCCAATGAAGGGATTTTCCAATGCAATTTTAGAACGACTCCTGGTACTTTTATGGTAATTATGTTCTCCAAACAAGGTTTGGGAACATATGTTTTTACTCTGTTTCTTATTCTTTTTGTCCGGGAGTGTTCTCAGAAACTACAAAAGGGATCGATATGAAACTTTCCAGAATGATCGTATAGCGTTTGTAGATGTGCATAACGATAGTCATTTTGTCTGCACATGCGAGCACGTGCACTGCAATTTTGGTACAAAAAATGGAAAATCAGAATATTAAAGGGATCGATATGAAAAATATTTATTTTGTCTACACACATGCACATGCATTACAAAATTTGTATATTAACTTTGGAATCAGTCTTTTTTGTTGTTCATTGAAATGGCTAGATATTCATATCGTAGGTAAATATTGAGACCGTCAAGTGATTTGCATGGTAAAAATTACCAATTTACACGCGCATGCTGTCGAACCAAATCCATCTCGTATCCAACCGACCAGTAAATTTGGGTTGGAGCAGTGATTCATTTTGGCGTGCGTCCTGCGTAAATTACGCATTGAATTTGCTCGGGACACATGATTTTAATAATTGCATCCCGGCGGACGCATGACCATTCGAAATTATATGAAACTGTTTTCATTTTCCCCCGGTAATTAGTATGAAATCTAAGCTCCAGAACGTACTACACACCCAAGATATTCCGAATTAAGAATATTGATATTTCATTGGTCAACTCGCAGTGCATTAACCAATGAAACCAAATGATATATAAGGCATTACGGCGGGTAAACAAAACTGGGATTCCATCGATTTTTGCAATGTTTTAAAACTTCCTAATCAGGGAAAGTTAACAACAGTTTTGCAAAGTGATGTGAATGATAATATTGTCAGTAACTATATACAGGTTAAAAACAAACGCGGAGTCCCTGAAATCAAACGTCGGTCCTGAAAACGAAGTAGAGGTTGAGAAAATTTGAAAGGTGAAAAAAATGACAAACTTTATTCTTGGCTAAGATTTTAGAAAAATGAAGAAAATGGAGAAAAAATTATTTATTGCAGCATTTGTACAGAACAAAAAAAACTAGTTCTAATTGTAACGGGGACCGTTACATATGTTCCCCAAACCTCCCCCAATTAAAAAGTGATGTCCTTTTAAATCTATAGCAAAAAATCATTTTATTTTAGTCTTTAATTACATGTAGTACATTCAATATGGTCATTTCAGTACCAAGAAATGAAAGAAAGTGTTGCACGTGCATGCACGCGCACGCGTGTACGATTCCGAATTTTTGTTGATGTCGTTCAACAGGCATTTGTATCATATACCCACAGTATGAATTTCATAACGTTTCCACCAAATATAAGAAAGTTATAGCGATTTTAAAATCGTCCAATCAGAATTCAGCACACGTGCATACACGTGCTTAGCAGTAATTCTAACCACAGCAATTTGTAAGGAGTACCAAGACACATCTAAACCATTAATATCAATAGAATTTGATGAAAAACAAAAACCTTATCGTCCTTTAAAAATTGAACATTTAAAAAACGTTGCATGCGCGTGTACGTTGGCATTTTTTTATTACACCAATATATAGATACACATATTGTCTACTTATGCTGTGAATATCATCTCATTCGCTTCATAAATAAGATAGTTACAAACATTTTAGTATTATCCAATCAAAATGAAGTGCATGCGCGTGCAAATTGGTAATTTTGACTATGTAAATCAGTTAAGGGTCTCAATATCTACCTATGATATGAATTTCAAGCCATTTCAATGAACAACAAAAAAGTTAGACTGATTCCAAAGTTAGTGTACAAATTTTGGAATGCACGCGCATGCGTGCGCGTGCTGACAAAATAACTATTATTTTTCATATGTACAAATGATATACTATCATCCTATTTAGGTTTTATATCGCTTCCTTCAATATTCTGATTTTCCATTTTTTGTACCAAAATTGCAATGCACGTGCGCGCGCGTGCATGCACGTGCAAACAAAATGACTATCACTATGCACATCTACAAACGCTATACTATCATCCTGGAAAGTTTCATATCGATCCCTTTTGTAGTTTCTGAGAACACTACCGGACAAAAAAGTACCGGAGAAAAAGAATAATAATAATAAGAAACAGAGTAAAATCAATATGTTCCCAAACTTTGTTTGGGGAACATAACTAAATGGCATGCACAAAGTAGCTAGGAATAAAAACTTCCATCATTCAACTTTAAGCACCTGAAAATCATTTTGCAATATGAACTAGCTACGAACAAGAATTTTCTGCAAATGATGGCTTGTAATAAAAAGCGAAATATTCATTCTCTAGAAGGGGGTGAGAACACTAAGCTTCTTCCTTAACTTGGTTTGTTTATACCTGTGATTGTCAGGCTGTTTGTTTGAAATAATGAAATTTGGACTCATTGATTTTAGCATGGGACTCGTTATTGTAATCAAGGGGAGTCCGCTGGACTCATGATAACCATTTTCAAAATGAATCACTGCTGGAGGGGATTTATTGGGTTCAACTGGGAATTGGTCTAATTTTGGTCCTACATTGCACATTAGAAAATCTATCGTGCACTATTTGAAATATTTTGCAGATGGGCAAGGGTTCCTTCAAGTACGCCTGGGTGTTGGACAAACTGAAGGCTGAGCGTGAACGTGGAATCACCATTGACATTGCCCTCTGGAAGTTTGAGACGGCAAAGTACCACATCACAATTATTGATGCTCCAGGCCACAGAGATTTCATCAAAAACATGATTACAGGTATTTTTAGAGTTGATATAACAGGGTTCGAAATTAACTTTTTCAAGCACTAGTCCGTACGGACTAGTGACTATTGATGTTTACTAGTCCGCAAAGCATTTCACTAGTCCGTCCAGTATATCATATTAAATGATCTTCATTTTATTCAATAGTATTTAATCAAACCAAACACATCACAGTCAGTTCCAGCAATTCAGTTTATGACACCTACAGAAGAAAAAAGACCGCCATACTTTATTTTGCATTGAAGATCTTCAGAAACATACAGTAACCTCTTGGAACTTAATACTTTTATAAACGTCCATAAGTGCGTTCAAGATCGACATTCCCGTTGTTTTCGTGCTCAGTTCTTAGAGTCACAGGAGTTCGAAATTTTATCAAATAAGTCAATAAAATTCACTTGATTGACCAAACGAGCTGTAGTGTTACAAACTCCTGTGTTAGAGTCGGGAATGACGAGATCATGTGCGCACAAACGTGCATGTTCTTCGACCACACTACTTGCAGTTCTGCACCTCAAACCCATTCTCGTTGTACTCGGCATTCAGAAATGGCAGGAATTTGTGCTCATGCGAAGAACGGCGGTTTCGAACGCACTCCATGTGTTTGGAAGATCGGGAGTCATTGTCACGCAAACACTTAAGCATGCAGTTTATCGACCATAAGTTCAAACATCTAAGAGACTCAGACAAATCTTGCTAAACTCTTAACCAATTCAAGATTGATTTCCGGATTTTCACTAGTCCGCACGGACTAGTGCTATAGAGAGTTTACTAGTCCGACACGCTTTTTACTAGTCTCGGACTTACGGACATGAGTTAATTTCGAACCCTGTATAACAGCTTGTAATTTTGTGGGACATTGTTTTTACTCCAATTCTGTTTTCTTGTTCTGTTCCCCAGACAAGGTTAAGCAACATACATGCATGTATTGCTTTTGTTCTGTATTCTGAAACTACTCGATAGATAAAGATGAAACATATTAGATGTATGGTATAAATGCCAGTTTTCGAAATTAACAAAGACTGCATCTATGTAAAATGACACTGGTCTATGCTAGCTGCAATAATGTAGCCCTATCCAATTTTTTTTAATTCTGACGTTTTCGGGATAGGGCTACAATTCCATAGGATCTCCGTAATGGTGCAAAATAATTTTATAAATAACCGATAATAAACTCTGTGTATTAGTCCCAAATGTTGTTTACACCAAAAGGAGTACCAACTTTGTGCTCGGGCATGTCTAATAAAGGTGTTTTTCATTAAATCAGCATGCAAAATTCTTCGTCTGCTCCGCCATGCTTGTTATCGCGAGATCTCGTAGGTGGATCTAATGAAAAACCTAAGCATTGACAATCAGCGCGAAAATGTAGTTACTCGAGCCACTTCGACAAAGAAAGGAAAATCATATTGTTGCAGAAAGAATTTACACTCGGCTGTTCGGTTTTTAACTTGATATTAAATTCAAACCTTTTCAATACCGACGAAATAGCTTTCGCCTCCATACTTTTCCATTGATGTAAATACTACCTTATATGGCATATGCAAATGACTTGACAATCGGAAGTTTATACTTCAGTACATCAAACATGGCGCACAAATATGAATCGAGAAATTGGAATTTATCGAAATTGTTGAAAACGGTAGAATAGAGCCTCACAAACCTTAAGTTGCAGGTTGTAAATTTATATATTGACTAAGAAACATAGAATATCATTTTATTTACGTAAAGAAAGTCAGCAAATGTTTAGAATGAGCGCAAATGTTGCGGGAGTGAATCACTCCCGCATTTGCACCATTACGGAGATCCTAAGGAGTTGTAGCCCTCTCCTAAAAAAAAAAAAAAAAAAAAAAAAAAAAAAAATCAGAGAGGGCTACATTATTGCAGCTAGTCTATGCTGATTTTCTAGATTTTATAAAGTTCGGTGGAGCAAGGTTAAAGTCGCAGAAAATCATGAGAAAACGAAACGTAGTTAAAGTGACTTAGATGAAGAATCAAACCGTGAAACTGAGCAGGAACAAAATGAAAAAGAAAACGAAATTCTAATCGAAAAGCTTGTGCATGAAATTGAAAAAAGAATATAATTAAACTATGATCAAATTGCCAAATCAAATTTGTGACTATTATTTACTTTTCAATAACGATGAATATTGCATATTAAATTTTGGTCTATAGAAATTTGTTGTGGTCTATAGGAAATGAAATGACTATGGACCAAAAGTCTATAGGACTTTAAAGTTAGTTTTGCACACTGTTTATACCTATTAACAACACCCTTTGGGAGATTGGGGTAGGGGGTGGTATTCTTAGTGAGCATTGCTCACAGTACATCTTGATATTTTTAGAATACCGACGTCAGCGATTTTCAAAATGACAGTCAGTTATTCACATCGTTTCAGTTATATCGACTGACAATCGGTACATCACTACAAGTAAATGAAAATGTTTTATTCCATGAGATCTGTCATTTTGTTTTGGCAGACTCGTGGTTTATACCAAGCTTAAACCACTTTTGAACACTGATTATGTCGATTTGCTTGAAAATACTTGGATTAAATTGGAAGGTGAAATTGTCATGGAGATGAAACAACCATCACGAAGTCAGTCCAAAGTCGTTTTTCAAGAAAAGGACATGCACTTTGGTTAATTTTGCAACGGGGTTATGTTATCTGTTGGTTTTTTTTAGGAACATCTCAGGCTGATTGTGCTGTGTTGATCGTAGCAGCAGGTGTTGGGGAATTTGAAGCAGGTATCTCCGCCAATGGACAAACTCGTGAGCACGCTCTATTGGCTTTCACCTTGGGAGTCAAACAGCTCATTGTCGGAGTCAACAAAATGGACAGCACGGAAAAACCATACAGTGAGGTAAAGTTGCTCTATAATCTTGCATTCTAAAGCTTCACAATGTACACATGATCTAGATCTAACCACCATATCGTCATTTAAAGTTGCTTCATAATCTTAATTACACTCTAAAGCTTCACGATGTATATATGATCTAGATCTTGTGGATAAAGGATTGGCATTGCCTGGTTGTAAAAGTTGGTATGTTTAATCTTGGTCACCTTAATTACAGCAAAATTCTTCAATTTGCAGACACGTTTTGAGAATATCAAAGGGGAGGTGGAGAAGTACATCAAGAAGATTGGATATAATCCAAAGACTGTTGCCTTTGTACCTATCTCTGGTTGGCATGGTGACAACATGATTGAACAGTCAAAAAATATGTCTTGGTTCAGGGGTTGGAATGTGGAGAGGAAAGAAGGAAATGCCAGCGGATTTACTCTCTTGCAAGCTTTGGATTCCATCCTGCCACCAAAGAGACCCACAGATTTGGCCCTTCGTCTTCCTCTGCAGGATGTATACAAAATTGGAGGTAAAAAAAAAATGATGCAATTTTATCGTTTTCGTGCTATCTTCTCGCGACTAGTTGCGAAGGGGATATTTAACATCACTATTGTGGAAGTGCGTATCCATTATAGATGGCAAAATTTAAAGAAACCCATGCACTAAGAATTATCATACTGGGCAACTTGTATGGCATTGTAAGAAAACAAACCTTAATTTGAATTTGTGAAATATTTATTTTAAATGTCACGTAATTGCACCATTAATTACTGGGATTTTATTTACAAGTTTACAATACAGACTTGTGTGTAGCATTTCACTTGCTTCCAGCAATCAACATCTGTTAATGTCGATCACTGTACAGTGTTCAACAAGAATGAATTCAAAATATACAGATATCCCAGACATTTGCCTTGATTGATAAATTGAAGAAACGTCAATGTTTACAGAATAAATGCTTTAACCATTTGTCCATATTGACAGACCCAAGTCGTTAAAACAGGTTGTGACAGTTCCATCACCAAACGCTCGGCATCAGGTGTGAATGTCACGGGTCCTCGGAGATGACCATTTAAAAAAAAACGGATGACCTGTGTCACAGTAGGTGTGGCATGCTAAAGAACCCTCACTGCTCAATGGCCAAAAGCATCGAGCATAGGCCTAAATTTGAAGCCCATCACCGGTCTTGGTGACGTCTCCAAATGAGTGAAAAAATCTTGATCGGGACATTGGGCAAGATGCAATCAATCCCATCAATTTGCCATTTGACTAGGTGGACGCTTGTTCACTTGCCATAGTCAAAACATTGGTCACTTGCACCATATATATATTCTGAGTAGTGTTTTCTCCGATTTTGGACCAGGTTCCTCAATATTGGGAAAATTTGCGACTAAACAATTGGGGGAAATTCAATTTTAATGAAAATGTGATATTCATCAATCATACATTTAGAATGATTTTATTCAGGTGCCATATAAATTTTAATCATCACAATACCTCTGTATAGGGTAAAACTGAGCAAGCAATTCATTAAGAAGCACGTGCGATGTATCGCCTATGTAAACGCCTAATTACCACGACCACATTTGCATCCAACATTCAGTTAAAAAAATTAAAGGTCCATGCAGAAAGTTATATACTTGAGTAACATTGGGTATTCGCTACCACCACTTCAACAGTTGAAGATCAAGAATGGAAAACAATGAAATAAGTTTTACGTGAGCCAAAGGTTGAGTCTCCTGTGATTTATTGGGCCATCAATTATTTTGAACCCTGTATAACATTCATATTTAGTATATAGATACCCTCTAGTTTGCCCTAATTATAGCTCACAAAGCTCAGGTGAGCTTTTCTGATCACTCCGTCTAGAACCACTGGGCCATTATCAACCAAACTTTACAATAACCATCCTTGGGTAAAGGGAATTTAAATTTGTTCAAATGAAGGGCAGCACCCTTCAAAGATGATAGTGAAAATACATTGACATGTATATATTAAAGGGACTGGTTCACGATTTTTGATGAAAATATTTTTCATTTTTGATGTTAAACATTAGAAATATAGCTCATTTAATGTTGACAACCAAAATTTTGACCTTCTGAATGCAAGAATAAAAGTAATATTTTAGCCTTGAATATGTGTTATGTAAACAAAGACTCGAGTCTTTTTATGTAAACAAACAAGTGAATTGATGATTTTGCATAATAATGCATCTTAATTTTGCATTGTAACAAATTTTAACTTTTAGATGACACATTTCACCCCAAAAATGCTTGAAATGTGAAAGATATAATAATACTTAGATAAATATCCATTTCTTTTGAAATTTTGTAAATGATAGCATACCGCAATCTTTGTTTACAAAACAAATGATAAACTCTCTAAAATGAGCTTCTGTGAGGGTGTATAACCTTAATTTTCATGTGAAATCTTTCAAACACATTAGACAGTAGATTTTGATCATTAAAAGTGAAAAACAAAATTTTGGGTAAAATCGTGAGTCAGTTCCTTTAAATATCTCAATAACCAGCTGGCCAATTTCATCCAAATGTTGCACAAAGCATACATAGTTAAAATTTTCTTCAACCTTTGTATGATTTTAGGTATTGGAACTGTGCCAGTAGGAAGAGTTGAAACTGGTATTATGAAGCCTGGTATGGTTATCACCTTCGCTCCACCCAACATCACCACTGAGGTCAAATCAGTGGAAATGCATCACGAGTCGCTCACAGAAGCTGTACCAGGAGACAATGTTGGCTTCAATATAAAGAACGTGTCTGTTAAGGAAATCCGTCGAGGAAATGTCTGTGGAGACAGCAAGAATGACCCTCCCAAGGGTGCCAAGAACTTTATTGCCCAGGTAAGACAATATTATCACTCATTTGTATACATTGAATTTGATGGTGCCACGAAACATTTCAAGAATGTACAAAACACATTTAATGGATGCTAAAAATTGAAATTGCTGACAAGGTGATATTGAATATTAATATATTGTGATTTTGTTAGGTCATCATCTTGAACCACCCTGGTGAAATCAAGAATGGATATGCGCCTGTCCTCGATTGCCACACTGCTCATATTGCCTGCAAATTTGTCGAAATCAGAGAGAAATGCGATCGTCGTAGTGGGAAAGTTTTGGAAGAAGCCCCTAAAGTAATCAAGAGCGGAGATGCTGCTATGGTCCTCATGGTGCCCAGCAAACCAATGTGTGTTGAACAATTCTCTAAGTACGCACCATTGGGACGTTTTGCTGTCCGTGACATGAGGCAAACTGTAGCTGTTGGTGTCATCAAAGAGGTTGAGAAAAATGAACCAAGTCAAGGCAAAGTGACCAAGGCTGCTCAGAAGGCTGGAAAGAAGTGAAAATTAATGAACTTTGGAACCCTTCAATCCCATCAGCTTAATTATGATTTTTATTTAAAGAGAAATAATGACATCATGCCACTATTTAATTTTGAAAGACCACAGCAGGTCATTTATTGGACAATTTGGTTTTTGAAGAAAAATATCCATCGCAAAGAAGTCCGTCGGAAAAAACGGATTTGAAGTAGCAAGTACTTGAATTATGTCGAATAAATTTGGACATTTTAACAGTTTCTTAATTTTCATAGATCTGGCAAGAATTTGGAACATTTTCCCTGAGTGACAATTATGTAGCATTGTTGCAATAAGAAAATGTGCCAATCTGTTTATATGGTTTGTTTGCATGTTATACGAAACATTTGGGTTAAAAGGTCCTTAGGGCCCCCTTGCTTTAGCTTGTAAGAGGCGACTAAATGGGGTAGTTCCTCTGAAAGCTTCTATATAACCGAGGTCCTGTGTCGCATCAGGTGTGGCACAATAAAGATTCCTCCTTGCTCAAATTTCGTAAGCGCTGAGCATAGGGTTAAAATTTGAAGCCCTTCGTCCGATTAAAATTTTCTTTTAGACAATATATATAACCAACCACCCTATATGGTAGAAATAGACCATTTAGAATCGTGGTTTCAAAAAACATGACTGGCACAATGGTACAGTGCTCTATTGATAATGCTAAAGGGTTATCTCCAGCCAGGGCTAGTAGGGAGGTTGTACACCGGATATTACCACACCATCTCCCACTAAGCTGCAGTTGGAATAGGTCTATTTTGATGGTTCAGGGTTAAAATCTCGAATATTAATCTGCTCGTAGAAATCCCACGGACGGTCATCTAGGGCACGTTAAAATGTATTTCACAAGTCCTAGTAGAACACGGGTTGGCAAAGTTTACTCCTTATTCTAGCAAGAGCATCAAGTGTTCAACATGGCTGAGAATGAAGAGAAGCATTGTATTTGACGTGAAATTTTAAAAAACGTTTTGGGAATATAAAGCAAAATTACCTGGAAAAAAAAAATCTTTAGGTAACTCCATACTCGCAGTAACTGTTTTTTGTGATACAAGTTTAAAGTGTGTATTTATTTCCATTCATTAGAGTTAAAACTAACAATCAAATAAAATACATAGGTCATCACACTTTTTAAGACGTAGACGTACAAAATCATATATCACCGTCAGAAAATTGCAATTTTCATTAAACGGCGTTATCAAAAACTCATAAAAACAGGTTATGACGAATAGTAGCATTTGTAACTATTTCATGAAACTCTTCACCCCAAAAAAAAAAAAGGAAGTCATCGCATAATAGGCTTGATAAAGAAATCAATAGAAACAGTTATTGCCCTTGGATTTAATATTTTGAAACGTAACGTTGATTCATCTATAACTTACTTTTGAAATATTTTATTTTTAACAAGATGTTTAGCTCACCTGAGCTGAAAGCTGATCACCCGTATTACGGCGTCTCTGTAAACTTCACATTTTCAACGACCACTTGGCTAATTTCAACCAAAGTTGGCACAAAGCATCCTTGGGTAAAGGGGACTCTCAATTGTTCAAATGAAGAGCCAGGCCCCCGTCCAAGGGGAGATAATCAAGAAAAAGCAAAATTAGGGTGGGGTCACTAAAAAATCTTTTCAAGAACCACCGGGCCAGAAGAGCTGAAACTTGTGTGGAAGCTTCTTGAGGAAGTGTAGATTCTAAATTGTTCAAATCATGACCCCCGTGGTAAGGGTGGGGCCACAATAGGGGGTCAAAGTTTTATATTGAAATATATAGGCAAGAACCACTGAGCCAGAAAAGCTGATTTTTACATGAAAACTTCTGACATAGTGCAGACTCGAGTTTGTCCAAATCATGGCCCCCGTGGGTAGGATGGGGCCACAAGCGGGAATCAAAGTGTTACATACAAATATATAGTTAAAATCTTTTTCTCCATAACCACTGAGTCAGAAAAGCTGATATTTACAAAAAAAAACTTTCTGACTTAGTGCAGGTTCAAGTATGTTCAAATCATGGCCCCCGGGGGGTAGGGTAGGGGGGGGGCAAAGTTTTACATACAAATATAGGGAAAATCTTCTCAAGGATCATTGGGCCAAAGAAGTTGACATTTACATGAAAGCTTTCTGACGTAGTGTAGATTCAAGTTTGCAAAAATCGTGGCCTCCAGGGGTAGTTGGGGCCATAATATGGACTAAGGTTTATATGGAAAGTCGTCAGATATGGGCCAAGGTGACTCAGGTGAGCGATGTGGCCCATGGGCCTCTTGTTTACAATAACTATAGGAAAAGACTCCCAACAAAATTTGTTCCTATCGTGCATAAATCTAAATCATTGATTTTGCAAAATCTGATGACATCACAGGAGGGTGGAATTACTTTGAAAGTAATGGATTATATTTTAGGATAATCAATATTTAAGTATTTTTAAGTTTATTCCAATAAATGAAAGTTACTTTTTGAGGTGAATTATATACGATTTCCGTTTGGGTTAATTTTGACGATATTTACACTTTCATATTTTGACTGACGCCTTCTAGTCTAGTCAATCTACCTCATATATTAGCAAAACCAAACTAATTGCAACAGAAATGAAATTCTGATTATTCATGCAAGAAAACACATGCAAAAAACATATTAAAAATCGGCTTTTGTATTTCAATTGGAATTTTGGGGTAAAATGATGTGGTTTTTCATGAAAATCGCTAAAAATTGGAAATTGAAGAAAGGGTTCATTTCATGTAACATACAATAAAAATAAGTTTCAAATTTCAACCTGGAAATGTTCGATTAAAACTTTTGACAGCAGAATATATTTTTTCCCTGACTGTAATTTTTGGGTAAAATCTTGCTTTTTTTAATATAATTGTTAAAGATTGAAATTTTAAGAAGAAAACCCACATTTTTTCATACATTTGAGGCTACCAATAAAAATTGAGGTTAGGATTTATTTTAAAAACTGTTCAGCAAGTAAGATATATATATTATTTGCAATATATATATATATATGAAAAATATCATTTTAGTTCGGAAAACCTACATTTTTCTAAAACAAAATAGTGAAAAACTGGAAATGACTGTTTTATAGAAGATATGACATTGATCTTATACATTTAAGAATAAAACGTCCAAATGCACAACTAAACTTTTCTACACCAAAATTTATTTTCCCTTTCCGAATTTTGGGCTGAAATCTTCATTTTCCAACAAAAATCAACAAATCGTTAAAAACTGGATTTTGGAAGAAAATACTTTTTCCTGTTCATTAGGCATATACATATATGAGTTACCACATGAAGATTTATACATTAAAATAAACGGTTAACACAAAACAAGTGCCCCTTCAAAAATGGTCTGTTAAAGATGACCTACATTTTTGCAGTTACTCCCCTTACATCGGAAGTTGGAGGCGCGCTTACCATTCTTGTCCTATGTTTCACATAAGTACATGTAGTATTTTAAAACGAACAGTGTATAGTAAAGCTTACGTTACCAAATTCTTTAATAAGCTGAGTTTTAACAGTTTGTACTACATCTATGACGAAACAAGGTTCAGTTTCTTCGATTTTATAGGAAATCTAAAGGGAAAACGCCGGTTTCCAATAATGGACCGGCGTGTTATTTTTAGATATAAGGCCAACGTTTTTAATGTTTCGTCAACCAAGGTAAATAACTGCAGCAGTGTAGCATTGCAGACATTTACCATGTTCCTATGTGAATTGAACAGTACAATATTTTTATAGATGCATTCATATCGCACAATAACCCTTTTTAATACATAAGTTATGACATTACTTAGCTCACTCTTTCTGACATGGCTGCATCAGTTCATTTGCCTTTGGTTGATAATTTGAGTGTTTAGCTTTGCCGAAATATCATGTAACAGTTGGTACATGAGTTTTTATGTCTCGAAGATAGGGGGGTATATTGTTTTTGCCCTGTCTGTCATTGACCTTGCTAATAACTTTTGAACAGTAAGTGATAGAGCTTTGATATTTCACATGTGTATTCCTTGTGACAAGACCTTTCCGTGGGTACCAACATATTTTACCCTTGATCTTGGAGTTCGACCTACTTTTTGAAAACTTTAACCTTGCTTATAACTTTTGAACAGTAAGTGGTAGAGTTTTGATATTTCACGTGAGTGTTCCTTGTGACAAGACCTTTCCGTTGGTACTAAACCTTTTGACCTTGACATTTGACCGACTTTTTTTTTAAATTGGTCATAACTTCTAAATGGTAAATATTAAAGCATTCATATTGTACATGAACATTTCTTGTGACAAGATCTTTCTACTGGTACAACATATTTGTTCTTGTAACCTTTGTGTTTCACAAACCCATCTTGTTATATTTACTTTTGAGAAGTCAAACTGTATAACAGTTATTTTCCTCCCTTAACGTATCTTTTACTTATTTAATATTACATGATGTACATTTGTGCTCCTTTTCTTGTTGTATTGGTTTAGTTTTTCGTCAGCCACATTACGGTCTGAAAAATCCTATGCACACAGGAGCAGGTTAGTGTAAACTACCGTGATCTCGGAATAAATTCCTTTTCTTTGAAGTCGTAACTTGCAGATATTGGAAGTTATGATGAAAATGACTAATATTTGTTAAAATAAATGTATCACATTTATAACAACCCCCCCCCCCCCCCCCGAAGAAAATTACCCAAAAAATGGATTGGGAAAATATTGGACGAACTCGGAAAGTATGCTTCAAGTGTAAGATTACCGAGCACCTAAGCCACTAGGCCACCTAGGCATGTAAGTTAAGAATGTTTCACGTTTGACAGACTGCTAAATCTCGAGGTAAATTTTGAGAACGATTTATCAGATAAAGATACTATCAATATTGATCAGGAGTAATTTGGGTAAACACAAGAACATGTATAGACTGACATTGTATAGCAGAATATTTGTAAAAAATGATATTCAAGAAAAAAATTATTGATGTAGGCGAAATTTCATACCAAGTGCGCTCTACTTTAGTTTCTTGTTACTTGAGCTTTCAGCTCGAAGACCGAGAGTAATCGGATCAATGCATTAGAGTTATCTTTCTTTGTTCAAACTTTTCCATTCACAAGTTGGAGTGTTTGAAGCTTAAATTTTTCAATGATATATAGACATAGTTGAGTAGCTCACTGGAGCACATTGACTATAGTATAGATATTAAATTTGAATTGATAGGTCTGACATCTTCCACACTAGTCTGAATTTTGCTGCTGTCACAGGCAAGAAACCACCCAGTGACCTGGACCGATAAATGTCCTAGTGAAAATAAACGGGTGAAATGGAGAGAACGATGACGTATATCTCTGGGTTTTATGGGTTGTTTTTTTTTAAGAATCCTTGGCTTGAAATTTAGCATGCAGTGAGACCAGCAAATTGCGCTTACCGCCCCCTAGTTTCTGATTCTTTAGATCCGCCCCTAGTTTCTGATTCTTTAGGCATATGAAGCGAGTGGGTAGATTTTAATCTGGTTCAGAGTTAGATCCGGCCCTTTCTACATTTATGATATCACAGAGTTCGGGTCCAAACGGGCTTAACCCCTGTGAAAAAAATGGTATTCGTCGGTTAATTTACCGGTATTACAGTGCGTGTATTCTCTATCAATTAATGGAATTCCACACCACCGACCTACCTACTTCTATGGGTAAATGTACAGTATATACAGTAAGCACGGTTTTATTTTCTTGGCCTTGAAACATTTTTGCCCAATAATACGGGATCATCTTTGAATATATAGTGACAGAAAACGACCTGATTCACCATAGATCATAAATGCTGGCGTTCTACTTTTTTCATACATTAATTATACCGTATTTCAACTATTTTAAATGTACTTTTTCAATAACATCCAAATTTGTGTACCCCCAAACTTCACAGCCATAGAGTAGTACTGGCATGACTACTTTATCAAACAAATCAAACTGTTGTTCTAGTGGTAAAATGAATTGTCTTATTTTTCTAATAATACCGTGCATTGCTTTCTGTGCTTCATCGACTAAATGTTTGCTGGTTTTGGGTGGGGGTTTTTATTTACAAAAAGATCCATACGGCGGCGTAGAAAGGCCAAGTAAAAAAAAATGTATTCGTTCGGACAAATTAGTAATTCGTTCGGACAAATTAGCTATTTGTTCGGACAAATTAGCAATTCGTACGGACGAATTACTAATTCGTCCGAACGAATAATTTTATTTTTTTTACTTGGCCTTTCTACGCCGCCGTAGATCCACTTCTAGCTAGAAAATACAACACCTAAATATTTGAATTCATTCACACTTTCAACAACGTTATTGTTGTAATAAATAAATTTCTAGGCTTAAGGCCTTCTGAAAACAATAACACCTTTGTTTTCTCAACATTTACATTCGATTTCATATTAGCGAAAAATTCTCGAATGGGACGTAATTTTAATTAATCATTCCATCCAATTTTCCCTATTTCTTAATTCTTCTAAATTTGCTTATTACAAATTATGGGCTAGACATGCATTTCTTTTAAGTTAATGACTTATAATCCTAGCTACATCACGACAGTTTGAACGTAACGAGACACAGACACAGATATGAGCTTGAATTGACGTCTCTCCATTATACAGTTTATAGAATTTCATAAGGCAGGGGGTCTGAGGGCGAAGCCCTGACGGGGGCCCAGGAGCTAAGCTTCTGGATTTTACAGATTTTATAGGGCTTGAAATATGTCTCCTATTTAAGTCATTTGTACTATTTTCTATCATTTTTAATAAGGTAAAATGACGCAAATTTTAAAGGTTTTTGGAAGAAAAATAAGTTCTTCCAATAAAATAATTCAAGACATCAAAAAAATTTGTCGTTTATTTCTGCGGGAGTGGAAGAAATTATTGCTTCTTTTATCATTTAGTACATTTTTCTAAACAAAATACCACGATTTACCTTAACTTTGAAAATTTTAAGGGGAGGGGGGGGGCGGCTGCACCCCCCCTTTTTTTTTTTTTTAAATTCGCCACTGATTTCCTTATTCATCATAATCCAAGGTTACAATACTATATTGTCACTGCAAGTAAAACCGACTATGGCGACCAGTATTGGGTATAACGATTATGACACGTTGTCTGCAGATCTGCCTTCTTTAGCAACACTGACTATGGCGACCAGTATTGGGTATAACGATTGTGACACGTTGTCTGCAGATCTGCCTTCTTTAGCAACACTGTCTAACGCCTGTCCTTGAAAAGGTTATGATCTGGAACAGACAACTAATTCTAACATTTACGGATGACCTTAATTCGTTTTGGCCTTATGACCTTCATTCAAGGTCATGACACACTGTATAGTAAAAAGCAGACTTAGTGTCAAGTATGACTTAAGTAACCCGAGAACCAAGTATGATTTAGTTATAATCTAGGCAGAAAGTAGGATGGAAAAGACGGACGGGCAGTCATAGTGATTCATGAATGAACATATACTATCTAAGCGTTGTTTCCAGACCATAACTGTGCACCTAGATTGTTTGATAGACGTTCATGGGGAAAGAAGACAGAAATATTTTTCAAAGTTTTATAAATGAATTTTCACTTTATGATCACCAAATATTCACGCCCTTGGATCTGACACCCAACCTAGTGGCCATGTAATTCATGATTTTATTATTTATTTTTTTTTGGGGGGGGGGGCACTTTGTTAAACAGTACCCATATAACACGCTAGATGCTGAAGAGTAGAGGAGAGTTATAAAAGAGTTCACAAAGAGTAAAGAAGAGTTACAAAAGAGTTCACGAAGAGTAAAGGAGAGTTATAAAAGAGTTCACAAAGAGTAAAGGAGAGTTATAAAAGAGTTCACGAAGAGTAAAGGAGAGTTATAAAAGAGTGAATGAAGAGTTAAGGAGAGTTATTAAAGAGTGAATGCATTTTCACTACATGAAAACAATATAACTGCCCTATAAAAAAAAAAACATACTCAAATTGAGATAGTGACATTCACAATTTTAGTAGTGGCCTCCACGCTCATTATAACCAGTGGCGGGTCTTGGAAGGGAAAGTTACGGGTATTGTACCCCCCTTTGGATGAATATTTAAAACGTGGTCTTGTGGTATTCACCCTCCCCCATCCCCTTTATTGGGTGGAAAAGGTTGCAACTACATGTATACCGGTACCCCTTTGAAAACTTTCTGGATCCACCACGGATATAACTATATGTACTCACTTTACCACGTGTCCAGAAGTCAATGTATATTTATATACAATTACCCATAACCCACCCAAGGATTTGTTGTTGTTGTTTGTGTCTAGGTGACTTTGAAGTAGTTTTTATTTATTTATCGAGAAGTATCCAGCCATGCATGACGATCAGGACCGTAGTCTTCATCAAGAGTTCTATTTCCTGCCAACGCTTGCCGCGACATTTTTAAATTCATTCATTCATTTCATTTATTCGCTCAAACCATTCACAGTGGTACATGCGGTACATAACTTTGGGTTGTAATTATATAAACAATATTTCCAAGGGTAATATGATTACGATGTGACCGTTGGGGCGAGCGCAGCATATCTGAATACATTTTCAAAAAATTTATATTGAAAACAAGGAAAACTGATCTGGTTCACTGTCAATACGTAGGATTACTGTCTTGCTCTTCTCGCCAATGTAGGAACCGGAGTTTAGCGTCGTTATTTAGCAAATTTACAAACAAAGCGTTTGAACCACAACAAAAAACATGGCGTTAATCGTGGAGTGATTATATATGATTAAGAAAATAAGATTTACATGCTTTTACGGATTTTATGTGTAACATCTCAGAACGACGTGAACTAGGGTAGACGAGATTCAAAATGGAGGAATACATGTCCACGCGCTAATATTCGAATCGACGCCATTGGTACCAAACTTTTCAAGTTCCATAGGTATGGTTTAATTTTTCATTATTTTCCTATATTTTCCTTTTAAACATGTATATATGTGTTACCTATAGGGAGAGCTCCGCTCTCACGGCCCTTCGGGCCGTGAGAGGGCTTCGCCCTCTATAATCACTCCACGATTAACGCCATGTTTTTTGTTGTGGTTAAAACGCTTTGTTTGTAAATTTGCTAAATAACGACGCTGAATATGACGTCACAATGTACTGTTTACATCAATTGCGGTATATTTCCCGCGTTCAATATATAGGTGGATCAAATGTCCAAAAATTAGGATGCTTTGATACAGCTGCGTCCGCGTGCTAACTTCGGGTTGTTTTTGTCCTGTTTTGGATATAGATACTAATGCCAAAACTTTTTTGCTTCGCCCTCAAACACGGTCATGCCGTAAAACATATTAGAGGGCGAAGCCCTCTCACGGCCCGAAGGGCCGTGAGAGCGGAGCTCTCCCTGTAACACATGTATACATGTTTAAAAGGAAAATATAGGAAAACAATGAAAAATTAAACCATACCTATGGAACTTGAAAAGTTTGGTACTAATGGCGTCGATTCGAATACTATCGCGTGGACATGTATTTCTCCATTTTGAATCTCGTCTACCCTAGTTCACGTCGTTCTGAGATGTTACATAAAATCCGTAAAAGCATGTAAATCTTATTTTCTTAATCATATATAATCACTCCACCATTAACGCCATGTTTGTTGTTGTGGTTCAAACGCTATGTTTGTAAATTTGCTAAATAACGACGCTGAATATGACGTCACAATGTACTGTTTACATCAATTGCGTTATATTTCCCGCGTTCAATATATAGGCGGATCAAATATCCAAAATTAGGATGCTTTGATACACCTCCGTCCTCGTGCTAACTTCGGGTTGTTTTCGTTCTGTTTTGGATATAGATACTAATGCCAAAATTTGTTTGCTTCGCCCTCAAACCCGGTCACGCCGTAAAACATATTACATGCATATATATGTTCATTAGCACAAAATAGAGGTGGGGCATAATACTTACAAATTACAAGCTGTAACTGGTGGTATTTCTTCAAGTATCCAGTAATGCACCAAAGTTATCCTATCGGTATATAACTATTATCCCCAAGATCTGGGGGGAAAATTAGTAATATAAACAAGGGAATATTGTTTGAGAGCATACCTGCGATGAGCGTTTTGTATAAACCACCATTGCGTCATATGGACATGGACAAGGGAACAATTAGCTGCAATAATGTAGCCCTATCCAATTTTTTTTTATTCTGACGTTTTCGGGATAGGGCTACAATTCCATAGGATCTCCGTAATGATGCAAAATAATTTCATGAATAACCGATAATACCGAGCGAAACTCGGACGGGCCGAAGGCCCGTCCGCGAAGCAAGGCTCCAAAGGTAACACGTATGTAAAAGAAAAAAGTCAAAATCAGCAAAAGAAAAAGAGATAGTCTCTATATACGTTCACTGAAATTTTCGTGATCCATATGGGCGCCGCCATTTATTTTTTCATTACCTGCTTGAACAGTTATTCGTGTTTTATTTTGAATGCCAATAATAGAAGACTCTGACGTGCAATTCGTAATTTAAACACTCAGTTTGTTCAAAGTGAATAGTACAATTATCAATGTAACAGGTTTTAGCAAATAAATACATATAAAACCGTAATACGACTAAATAGATGAACGAGTTCATGAGTTTCTTTGAATAAGAATATACGATAAAATTACGGTTACTTTTTTACCATTTTGAATTTATTGGTTAATTTTGTTTAGTTTTAACGGCCTTTTTCATTGCATACGGAATGTATTATTGTTGTTTATAATTGTTTGCTTTGAAAAAGATTAAAAAGTCGAGGCTAAGTGTGACGTCACAATGCACAGTTTACGTCGCCTTGCGTTTTATTTCCCGCGTTCAATGAATAGGCGGATCATGTAAAACTGTTGTCCCCATATAAACTCCTTTAATGAGATGTTACTGGGTGTTTAGCGCAAGGAAATTCATTCAAAATATATATTTTTAAATGAATCATAATCTACCGTACTTAACGGAATTATGATTACCACTCGGGAAACGGAGTTACGTACATGCTTCGCTCGGTCCAACGGTCGCATCGTATACATATTAAACTCTGTGTATTAGTCCCAAATGTTGTTTACACCAAAAGGAGTACCAACTTTGTGCTCGGGCATGTCTAATAAAGGTGTTTTTCATTAAATATAATGTACAGCATGCAAAATTCTTCGTCTGCTCCGCCATGCTTGTTATCGCGAGATCTCGTAGGTGGATCTAATGAAAAGCCTAAACATTGACAATCAGCGCGAAAATGTAGTTACTCGAGCCACTTCGACAAAGAAAGGAAAATCATATTGTTGCAGAAAGAATTTACACTCTGCTGTTCGGTTTTTAACTTGATATTAAATTCAAACCTTTTTCAATACCGACAAAATAGCTTTCGCCTCCATACTTGTCTGTTGATGTAAATACTACCTTATGTGGCATATGCAAATGACTTGACAACCGGAAGTTGAAACTTCAGTACAGCAAACATGGCGCACAAATATGAATCGAGAAATTGGAATTTATCGAAATTGTTGAAAACGGTAGAATAGAGCCTCACAAATCTAAAGTTGCAGGTTGTAAATTTATATATTGACTAAGAAACATAGAATATCATTTTAAAGTCAGGAAATGTTTAGAATGAGCGCAAATGTTGCGGGAGTGAATCACTCCCGCATTTGCACCATTACGGAGATCCTAAGGAATTATAGCCCTCTCCCTAAAAAAAAAAAAAAAAAAAAAAAAAAAATCAGAGAGAGCTACCGGAAATTGTAAATTTTATTACCCTCCCCACCACCGTAAGGGGCCTTAATTTTGGGGTAAAAACTGCAAAATTGATGTATTTCTTTAAAAACCTTCTTCTTTACTTCTGGGCATCTAGCAGAGAAAGTGAGTAGAGTATATAGTAACGATGGGCAAGGAAGCTTCTACCGAAATTATAAATTTCATGATCCCCGGGATAGGGGTTCTGACCCCGGGGGGAAGCCAAACTTGGTATTTAGTGTTTATGTGTAAAACACTTAAATAACATCTTCGTTAGTGTTATTGATACTAAATTGGAACTAAATGGATATTTAGAAAGAGCAAGTAATCTATTACCAAAATTGTAAATTTGATGATCCCAGGGGTAGGGGTTTTGGTATCAGGGTGGGGCCAAACTGGTCAGTTATCAATGTGTGAACAATAGAAAATTTTAACTTCTTTTTGATAACTATCATTTCAGTTCTTTTCAAATTTGGTACCATCTTTGGAACAAGGGGGCATCAGTTGTAAATTTCAGGGTTCCTGCACCCCTGGGGCCATAGGAGCGGGGCAAAAACTGCCCAAATTTGACCAATTTTCAAAAATCCCCCTATCAAGAACCGCACACATGTAAGAAAAACTAAATGCATAGTGATGAAGAGCAGGAACGCCTATACCAAATTGTAAATTTCATGATCCCCGGGGTAGGGGTTCTGACCCTCAGCGCGGGGCCAAACTTACTATATAGTGTTTACGTGTAAAACACTTAGATAACATCTTCTTTAGTGCTACTGGTACTAAATTGAAACTAAATGGATATTTAGAAAGCAGGTAATCCTTCACCAAAATTGTAAATTTGATGATCCCTGGGGTTTTTGTAATAGGGTGGGGCCAAAATGGTCAGTTATTATACGTGTGAACAATAGAAATTTTTAACTTTTTGATAATTATCATTCCAATTCCAATTCTTTTCAAAATTGATATGAAACATCTTTGGAAAAAGGGGGACATAAATTGTAAATTTCAGGATTCCTGCACCCCTGGGACCCTAGGGGCGAAACAGAAACTGCCCAATTTTCAAAAATTATCTTCTCTTATACAACCGCACATGTTTAAGAATAAATAAATGCTTTGTGATGTAGAAAAGGAAGGCCTCTATCAAACTTGTAAATTTCATTATCCCCGGGGTAGGGGTTCTAACTCCAGGGCGGGGCCAAACTTACTATACAGTGTTTATGTTTTAAACACTTAAATGACATCTTCTTTAGTGCTGTTGATACTAAATTGAAACTAAATAGATATTTAGAAAGAGCAGGTCCTCTACCAAATTTGTAAATTTGATGATCCCAAATGTAGGGGTTGTGGTTTATTAGGGTGGGGCCAAACTTAGTATATAGTATTTATGTGTAAGTTTGCTGATACTGTATAAAATTTAAATGCATATACTTAGGAATAGCAGAAAAGGATGTACAAAAAAGGACATTGAAGTTTTAAGAACACATCTTATTTTATATACTGTTACTGAACATTAGAATTTAGCTTAGATATTCAGAACAGGATATTTTTTTTCTAGATTCCATAGCCCTTGGGAGTAGTGATACCTTTTCATTAGTACTCAGGTGACCGATAAGGCCTATGGGCTAAAGTGTTTTTAAACAGCGTTACCCGAAAAATGGACAATTCAATTTTATTTGAAGTATATCTGTATAAAATTTATAACAACAAAGATATATACAAACTTCCTAACACCTTTCCCTCTCTCTAACTCGTATGGACTTTTTTTTTTTTAACTTTATGCAGATCTGAGTTCACCGTTACATGTATATGGAGTGATTTTAATTATATCGCATTGCTCGATGTGGTACCCTTTCATCGCAGATTTTATCAACACTTTCATTTATACATTAAAACCCATTTCCTGTTGAATTCATTTGATTAAAAAAAAAGATTCCCGTTTTTGTGGGTTTGTTTTCCGTGGATTTGTATTGTCACTCCTTGTCTGATTCAGTTTAAACAATATATTATGCATCATGTTTCATCTGTGAAATTAAATATCATTCGGTACGTACATGGCTTGATTTGGAAGTGTGTGAATATTCACTACATCTAGTACTATCTGTGCACGGCAGTTCTTCTGGACTAGTTTTGTGGACTGATGTTTATCACGTGTGACGTTATCATATTTTGCTACTAGAACTGAAGCGAAACGTCTCCTCATCAGTGAGCAGTTTGCCACGTCAGGAGCATCGTGTTGGACACGTTTGTTTGAGTTGAAGTGGGACATGCTGTGAATCTGAGTGGGGACATTTCGTCTGTTTGTTTGGAGGTCTGTGAGATTTCGTCTGTTTGTTTGGTGGCCTGTGAGATTTCGTCTGTTTGTTTGAAGGTCTGTGAGATTTCGTCTGTTTGTTTGGAGGTCTGTGAGATTTCGTCTGTTTGTTTTGTGGTCAGTGAATTTAAGTGGGGACATTTCGTCTGTTTGTTATGAGGTCTGTGAGATTTCGTATGTTTGTTTGGTGATATGTGAGATTTCGTCTGTTTGTTTGAAGGTCTGTGAGATTTCGTCTGTTTGTTTGGAGGTCTGTAAATTTGAGTGGATTCATTTTGTCTTTTGGTTTGTTCGTTGGAATGTGAAGTGGGAACATTTCGTTTTCTTGTTTGATGGACTGTGAAACTAAACGAGGACATTTTTTCCGTTTGATTTTCTGAGATTTATGGGAGAACATGTTGTCTGTTTGTTTGTTTGGTGGTCTGTGCAGCGGCAGAATGAAAACAACTATTCTGCCGTCACTATGACAACCGGCCGAATACAGACATATATCAGCGATAAGAATTTCTGAATATTTAAATATCAATCCCTCAGTGGCCCGAGATGGACAAACCTGAAAGTACACTTTATGAAGAAGCTTGAATAATTTGACTTTTACCCTTGTTGTTCACGAGACGCTTTTTTTTTTTTAATTTAACCTATTTTGTGGTCCCACCCGTGTCCGAACGGTCATGTTATATCATGAACTTGAATTTTCACCCACCCGTGTCCTGACCTTAAAAATGGATGTCCCGTGTCACAGTGGGTGTGGCACGCTAAAGAAACGTCACTGCTCAATGGCCGTAAGCGCCGAGCATAGGCCTAAATTTGAAGCCCTTCACCGGTCTTGATGACGTCCCCATATGAGCGAAAAATTCTCGAGAGAGACATAAGCAAGATACAATCAATGTATCATGCACTTGAATTTTCACTCGTTTCCATGGAAGGGTTTAGGTTTTTTTAATACCATACCCTGAAGTTCTCCAGGTTTTTCGCGATGCTGGAGAAGATGAAAATACGGAATGTTCATCCACGACAGAAAAATTGACCAGCCTTTGGCTCATGCATCCTTAAATATACCACAAAGTGAGAATCCTTTATACAGATCAGTAACGTTTTGTGCAATAATCACACTCGAGTTAGTGGTTCATCCCCTTGTTGCAGGTCCTAAGTGTCCACGGCTCTTGTAAGTGCCTGTACTGATGAACAATATGTACATGTATCCAACAAAAGAGGCCCGTGGGCTACATCGCTCACCCGATTCAAGTTAGCATTGCCATTGTTCAGCTGTTTATTTTATTTTTTGCTCACCTGAGCTGCAAGCTTAAGCGAGCCGTTGTCCGTCTATAAACTTTTCATACTTTCGACTTCTTCTCCAGAACCAATGGATCAATTTCAACCAAACTTGGTACAAATCATCCTTGGGTGAAGGGGGTACAAGTGTGTGCAAATGAAGGACCATGCCTCCTTCAAAGGGAAGATAATAACAAAAATAGGGTGGGATCATTTAAAAATCTTCTCAAGAACCACCGAGTCAGAAAAGCTGAAATTTACATAAAAACTTCTTGACATAGTGGAGAGTCAAGTGTTAAAATCATGACCCCGGGGGTATGATGCATGGGGCAACAACAGAGTATACAATTTTTACATGCGAATATATAGAGAAATCTTTTAAAGTCTTATTCTCAAGAACCACTGGGCCATAAGAGTGGAGATTTACTTTAGAAGGAGAAAATCTGATTTGGATTAGATTGACTTACTCCCAAGGGGCTAATGGAATATCTTAATTGGGCAGACATGAAACACTATCAGCTTAAATAATCATTCCCATGAGACAATTCCTCTATCTGTTCTGTGATGTGCTTGTTTAAAAGTCTTTACAAATTCTGTACTACAATTCTAGATATTTACACCGTTAATGTTAGAAACAAAATAATTATTTATATCAATTGTTATGTAGCTACATGCTATGAAAAAATAAGTGCATTTCTTGATGTAATGATTATTGAACAGGATTACCTCCCTTAAAACATTGTTTTAATGACAATTTACATTTCTATACAGATGCACAAATTGACTCATTATGTAGTAGTTAGGGCTATACGGATCGTGGATATCGGGATGGGTAGCTCAGTGGTTAGAGCACCCGACTAGTAATGTGAGAGGCCCTGGGTTCGATCCCCAGCATCTCTACCATAAATGTAGTATATAGGAGAGAGGAAAAAATATGTGGCTGCTGGAATCGAACTGGGGAACCCTGCATTACTAGTCAGGTGCTCTAACCACAGAGTTACCAAGGCCGATATCCACGGTCTGTGTACGTAACCTTCACTACTACATTCCTCCCTCCTTAATTTGTCTTCGCCCTCGAAGACACACACAACCCAAATTCTTTTCGCCCCTGGCAGGACCTTCATCTGCAAGTCCAGGGATGATCAATGGCATCAAATGTAGTATATATATATATCGGATAAAGAAGAAAATCTATGGCTGGACCAGGAATCGAACCCAAGACCCCTGCATTACAAGTCAGGTGCTCTAACCACTGAGCTACCCAGGCTGATATCCACGGTCCGTATAGCCCTTACTACCTATACACAGGAGCCCAAAAAAGGGTTATATGCCATATATAGCCACATCATCCTAATTAGAGGTCACAGTGACCTTGATTTAAGGTATGACACACCTTATTCTCAAGGATTCTAGACAAAATAATTGTCCAGTTACGAGTGGCACAGGATTTTGCAATATTTGGCGACATCACCACAGTAGGCTGTGACATCATAGTCGACAATGCACCAATAGATGCCATCGTATTACATCCGAGATCTATGTCCAGTGTGTGAGACATTTGAGGAATTCCGATTGTGACAGTGTAAGGATCGAATTCCGGAGAATAATTCATGTGAAAATATACAATTTTTACTGATCACATGGTTGCTATCCGTCACTACCTTAATGAAAGGTCACAAAGACCTAACTTTAAAGTGCGACTCACCCTCTACCCAAGACGCATCAGCTGAAAGTTTGGCGATTCTAGGTCTCACAGTATTTAAGTTACGAGCCGGACACAAAGCAGGACAGATGGACAAGATTGCCATACCATAATACGTCTAAAGACGGGCGTATAAAAACAATGATAATAGGAAATCCAGAATGAAAGTAAGGGTCAGAATGCCCAGTGACACGGATTACACAGGTGTCGGATTATGCAGTTTTCACTGTATTTTTTTAACAGTGAGGAGAATACATGTGTATTTCATTAAATTCCAACTACATCGTCCAGTTTCATTGGACCAAGTTTCATTCAAAATGTAAAGCTCTTAAAATCAATTCCTTTTTCCAATTATGTTTACAAGTTTACTTTCACAGAAAAGTTCTACAAGACTGTAGTATATTTCTTATTTAATTAAACACTGTGAATGGTACGACATACTAAATGACAAGAGATGTAAAAACAAATTTCCTAAGCGTCATTATTTCTTTTGCTTCTTTTTCTCTGCTTCTTCCTCCTTCTCTTTTTCTATTTCTGCAATGTATTTCTCCACTTCCTCCAATTCTAGCATTTTCAATGGCTCCTTATCTCTCATGACCGCCAGCTCTACGTTTTTGGCTCCAGACTGGACCACCTCTAACAAAGCCTTCAGCGCCAACTTGATGCACTCCTCTTGATTGCCTGCCACTTCATCTGTGTAACTTTTCTCCAAAAATTCTCGCACTGGTTTAGCGCTTCTACCGATGGCATTAGCCTTCCACTCATGATAGGTTCCTGATGGGTCTGTTTGGTAGAGATGTGGAGTGCCATCATAATCAAATCCTATAAAATAAAACATTTAACAGATCTTAAAAACAGTGAAGGCAATCATTGTTTTAAACTGCAAAAGGTCCAACATATGTTTAATATGGAGTATGTGTCACACCACAGGCAGCTGTATCGCTTGGGTTCGAATTTACTCTTCAATAGTACTCTCCAATAGTAAATTCGAACCCAAGCGATACAACGCCTGTGTGTAACACCAAGAGGTTTAACAATACAGTGTATATTGATGCAGGTCAAGCAAATGGTTACAAAATGAGAATTTTTTAAAAATGTCAGTTCAAAGAACAAAAGGTTATGTTGGCTGAATTTTCCTTCAGACAGAAAGAATGTATCCCTGTAGATTTCATAGCTTGGACTGGTAATTATCATAATGCCAGGTATGTAAGAATTCTGATACCATTCACCATATCATATGTTTACTGGCAAGAAAAGTTCAACTTTGTAGCAACTGAACTCTGCTAATTTTTTTCTTTTTTAATAAGGCATTATCAAATTTTTAGACATGGTAGAAGTGGATACATTAATAATGGTAAAATTAGGGAGATTTTAGCACCTGGAGTGGAAGTCTACATGTAACTTTGTTACAGTACATTTTCTCTCCTTAAAATCAGAACCTTTCTGGAGCATGCTTGAACTAATCTAATATCTACTTCAATCCTGTAAATGGCAAATGTTCTGTAGTCAAAATAAAATTTATTTAATATGTGCATCACTGTGATTCATGTATGATTTTGATGCAGCTTTAGAACTTTTAATGGCGTCTTTGTTTGGAAGTAAATCAAAACAGTCTCTTTTATAGATCAGCCAAAATTGAACTAGATCAGTGGTGTCCTTGTTTATGTCTGCTAAGAAGCTGGTATGGATTTTTTTTCTTTCATCATCAGTCTCTTCATGAATTTCAACAACATATTTAGCCCCATACAAACAGTACATATATCATTGTTACTCTGATGCACAAAGTTCTCCAGCCACTGGTGTATCCACAGGCAGTGTGGCAGACAATGATTTCATCTCTATTGCAATCAACTGAGTTGTTCTCACTGATGTTTATAACTATTCAGCGGAGCAAAGCCCAAAGTCTAACAAAAGCAGGTACAAATCTATACATGAAGGGATCCGGAATTTTTGGCCAAGGGAATGGGTTCTACACCATGCAGTTTTTTTTCAAGAGGGCCCACTCTGTACTTAGGATTAACACTAAAGTATTTTACAGCTGGAAGTACATAAAAATAGGCAAAAACCAGATAAATGTTTCCAAGCATTAAAGTTCCAACTTCCTTTCTACAACAACAAACAGTTTCAGGAGTTGCACTGACAAACTGTCTAAGTAATTTTTTTTATTTTTGCCAAACTTCAAAAGGGGCATAACTCCCAGAAAGAAAAAAATCAAATAAGAATTGTGATTATATTTACATCTGCTCAATGTGTTCTTATCAGAGCTCAACAAATTTTCATGAAATTCTGCTCAGTGGTTTCAAAGGAGTTGTGCTGAAAAGAACAGGACTGATGGATGCCAAACTTTTAAGTTCAAAAGGTCAAAATCAAATCAGAGTTTCCTGTAAATATGCACATCTACACAGCAGGTCTTATTAACTTCAAAGTTTTACGAAATTCTGATGAGCAGTTTCAGAGGGGTTGTGCTGACAAGAACAGAACTGACGGGTAAAAAATAATACACCCTTCGCAACTCGTTGCATAGGGTATAATGATAAATGTACAATTGATTGATTGTATATTGTTTTATGTCCCTCTCAAGAATTTTTCACTCATATTGAGACGTCACTATTGCTGGTGAAGGGCTGCAAAATTTAGAGTTATGCTTGACGCTTACGGCCTTTCAGCAGGAAGGGATCTTTAATGTGCAACACCTGCTGTGATAAATGTATCTTTATAAACATAAAATGAATACAATTTACCATATATAGATAATGTATTATCTATACATTAATATAGATTAATTAATCATTCCTATGATTTCTTAATTTAATAAGTTCAAAACAGTGGGGGAAATTTGCACTGAGTTACAGTATATAGGAAGGAGTAATATATTTCAACATCCGATATGGAATATTTAAGTCCCTTACTTTTTTAAGAGGAATCTTATATTTTATTATTTATCAGCCTTTCTGATGAATGAAAAAAGATTGCAAGTGTCATTTTCAAACAAATGATTTATGTTTATTTCTATTGAGTCCATATAAGTATTTAAATTATTATATTATACCAATCAATGTTTAGTTTTTTGATACTGTTAATTTCTCAGAGTGTGTCAGATCCAGTTTTCCGGATCACCACACTATGGTTTTTTGATTCCGTATCAGTATCCTCTGAAACTAATGACGTCACAATGCATCGACGCAACAGTTTAGGGGGAAATTATTGACTGATTCACAAACAAAACTGCGAACACAAAACATAATTTCACTGCATGTTTGTGTTTTTGATAATTTAAATTACATTTTTTATCTTACAAATGTGGATTTAAAAATGCATAAGGAGTATATAATAAATTTATCATTACTACAGTAACTTACTTGATCCGAAGAGTTGGATCATGTCTCGTTGACAGGCGCGGATCATCAGATCAAACCCGACGCTTTGCGTCTCATGTGATCTGATGATTTGCGCCTGTCAACTCGAAGAGATCCGGCTCTTCGGATCAAGTTACTGTAGTAATAATATATTTATTGATCAGTCATTTATATACATGTTCTGACGTCTGAGATACTGTAATCATCCAGATTCTCAAAAAATCCCCTTCGATATGAAATGGGTAGTAATATCTAAAAAGCTGGATAAAACCCTGATGTATCAAAGGTGAGAAAATACCTATAATAAGAGCTGACAATCCAAACGGTCTCCTTCCATTGCTCTGGGTATATTTCTGTTTTAATTGTGCTACGTATCTTGTGATATACTCTAGGGTAACAGGGTCTTCGACTGTCAGTTTGTGACTCTGACACTCAACTCGAGCTCTGTTTATCAATATTCTTGCATCTGCTGTCAAACCTGCGAAGGCTAAGGCAACATGATCATCTAACAAAGCGATTTTCCTCACAGTTCTGTCTTCTTGTAGTTTAGCAACGGCTTTCTTCTCCACCCCCAGGACTACAATGTTATTTCCCCGTACACCTACGGCCGTAGATCCTTTTTTTACGGCTTCCTGTGCATATTCAACTTGAAAAAGATGACCGTCCGGCGAAAATACAGTAATTGCTCGATCATACCTGGAACTCATGTTTGCTGTCTCGCACTGAATGTTTCTTCGGAGCTTCTCGTCCTTTACCAAATAAAAGATGCGTTGATCGGCCGAAAAGGACCCTAAAGAATATCACTACAGACCATTGACATAATTAAACAAATTTCATGATACTTTTATCCTATGAATTGATCTTTTCATCATTTTTTTGGTTATAATTTTACAAGTTTGGTTCAAAACTTCAGAGGATATAAAGAGAAATTGCAACGGACCAAACCGGGATTCGATCCCCGGCCCCTGAATCGCTAGTCTGGTGCTCTATCAACTGAGCTAAAGGCCACTGGCTATCGAACCCGACTGACTGCTACAAAATCAATAAATCTCTTTACTGGTTATTATTTAGATATTTACAGAGACATACATACCTGGTATATATATATATATATATATATATATATACATATATATATATGTGTGTGTGTGTGTGTGTGTGTGTGTGTGTGTGTGTGTGTGTGTGTCTGATATTTGTAGTACTATTTCAAAATTATGTTTCACAGTAGATGATAAATAGGAGGTGTTCAGAGTTTGCACCCCCCCCCCACACACATGGGTTAAAAAAAATTCAACAAAAACACCATTTCGTCAGTCACGCAGTACCATTTTGGGGTCAATTGCACCCACTCTTTCAGGGTGGATAATTCAGTAAGGTATGCTACATCTTGAATGATATACCTTTGAAATATTTCGGATCCATCCCCATTATATGCAATCTGACTTTCAACGGCGTATATATATGCTCCACTGATCTTGAAAAAAAAATGGGAGGGGGGGGGGGCACAACTACTTTGAAATTTGATTACTGCCGGAGGCCAGGGTGCAATGACTTCAATCACAATTGTTCAAGTTAAAACAAAGAAAGAATTTTTTTTTAAAATGCAATCCTATTTTGCCTAGTTTGAAATAGTATAGAGAGAGGGGTGGGTGGGAGGGGTGTTTAAACATGATAAACCTATCTTATCCGGGGTGGCTGTATGATCCGATGTTCATGTATTGTTTTTGTATTTTTGACAGATCATCATTTGAATTGTAGATGTGCAAAAGACAATATTTCTTTCTTATATCTTTATACATAAAGCAGTCATCTAAAAAAAATGTAATCATCTTCAAAAGCAGTTTTAAAAAACTGAAGATAAAAAAAAAAACCGACATTATTTTGAAATACATGGTTTTGAATATCTACCAGTTAAAGTTGGGCAGATATTCTTAGCTTTGTTAAAATTTAGAGCGTACTACTTTCACATAGTCTCTAATAGGCTTGCATAGTTTCAATCTAATTAAAATTAGATGTTGGATCCGCTCGCATACTCGCTACAGTAGCGAGTATGCAAGCGGATCCAACATCTAATTTCAATTAGATTGGCATAGTTTTAAACTAATTTTCCACGTTTAGAGAATTATAATCAGGCTAATTAACCTGTTATGTTGACTGTAATGCCCAAGAAGCAGGTATTGTTGTCAGATTTTCCATAAGCAACCTTCATATAATCTTAAAATTATTTCATTATTTTGATAATATGCAAAGAACAAGGGACGTTATATATATACCGCCGAGATTTTCCTCTTCATTTTTCCCCCCAGCTAAACATGACGCGTCGTTCTGAAAAAGCGACCGTCGGAAGACAGCGTCAGAGTTAGCAATGCAACATTGTAACTTATTTTCTCAAAATAAGCAACACGTATATGGTATATTTTATATATGAATGAAACGAGAAAATTGTCACTTTTCTACCTGCAAAGTATGGTTGGTTTTTGAAGCGCGGTCAATTTTGGCCAATAACGTCGACCCTTGTTCTTTATACAGGACAATAATTTAAAGAGGCGAAAAGAAACGATTATCCTTTTTTTATTTCTCTGGGGAAAAAAATACAGTCTCGGGGGAGGAGGGAGGGGAACTTTTTTTCTTGGGGAGGAAGTAGAGGGAAGTGAAAGATGGTTTGAAATCAATTGATTAGTTGGAGTTCATGTACTACTTCTAACCTACAGATCGCGTTGAAAATGGACAACAGTTTGCCACAGCCAAATATTTATATTTTCACGACCAAATATAGTGCAATAGCTATGACAAAATGTTACCGCGGCACAAAATCCCCCATGAGCTTGTATGTCATTTTGGCAGGTATGGATATTCGATACAAATAGTTTTCATCAAAGGAGAACCATGGAACCCCCACCCACCCTGAAATAATAAAAAAAAAATTTTATCTACGTTTTTTATAAAACGGTACTCCGAGAAGTATAGAATAAACTATTTTTAAACCAACAAGTCCAGATAATTTTAGCGGGGGGGTGAGGTTATAAAGAGAAAAATTCTATTGAAGTCGATCAGAGCAAAATTTTGATTTATAACCCATCAATAATTCATATGAATAGATTTTAATTCATATCTATATGAATAGAAAGATCCATGGATCATTTTGGGTAAATCGACGCACCAGTCGGAACGAACGAGGTATTCCGAATGATTGAAGAAGCAAAAATTAACAACCAATCAAATTCAAGCATTTTCGTCTCTCCGTTGTTCCTTTAAATTTTCCAACAACTTCCGTATACGTAGCCTTTTCAGGAAAGTCTCCAAAAACGTGACAGGTATGTGTTCAGTGGCATATTTTATGAAATATTTCTGTTTCTGTTTTCGCTGTAACCAACACTTGTGGTACAGGACTAGAGAGGAAACTTAATTCTTCGTAATATTTTGACGAATATTGAAAGAATTGTAGACCGTCTGTTGACTTGAACTTCGGATCTCTTGAACTTCATTTCAATCGTTTTAATAAGATGTGCTTTCCGTTGGTGAATAAAGAAAGTAAAAGCGGTATTGTGTGCTAGAAATTCAACCAAGAATCCAGTCTGTTGCTGGGACGATGTCTCTGAATTACTGAAGAATAGATTTTGAGTATCACGACACAAGTCACAGATCTGTTACATTAGTTAGTAACTTGCTAAATTACTAACTTATAGGCCTAAGTTAAGGCAGAAAAACGCCATTATGAAATAAAGTCAAGAAACACTTGCTTCTCCGTATATTGTAGCCCTCTCCCAAAAATGTCAGAATAAGATTTAAAAAAAAAAAAAAATCAGAGAGGGCTACATTATTGCAGCTAAGATCTAGGTTTTTAATTATTTCAACATGTGTGTAAAATTTAGGTGATAGAAAACTCAGAGGTTATAAACTATTGGATTTTTGGGGCATAATTCGTAAATTTAATGGCAGTGGTCCTAATGTTTTATGGAATTATTCAGTATACAGTTACATATAATAATTCATATTACTATATATAGACACTAATGCTAGTCTGGTAGCCGGAGGCTAGTCAATTTTGTCCTGGAGTATCTGAATATCATTTATAAGTAATAATAATAATAAAATTTATATAGCACCTTAATATAAAACAAATTATTCTAAGGGGGACTACTAATATATTAGAACACAGTACGATAAAATAATGTTTGAAGTTCCTTTCTACTTTCTACTTTCATTTCTATTTTATATCATTGAAAATACAATGGTCTGAGCTGTCTAATTTGAATGTAACCGCATCACTAGTGTGCTTAGAACTCTTTATAATACTCGACATATGGTGGTTCGATGCGAGAATCAGTAAAAATAGAGGCTAAATCTGGTCATCAAATTTTAATTCATTTGTCTTAAAATTTACTAGGAGTACACAATTTTGCATCAAAATTTTGGAAATTAGAGACTGACATAATAGAAACTATCCAGACATTAATATAAAACAAGAAATACAGCCCAATGAATGACAATAGGTGGAAGGTAGAATTTGCATGATATGCATATGAAGTGTGAAAGTATTTAATTTATGTCAATTTAGTTTTGAAATTGCTTTGTAGTCAACATTCTAATGACTACTTTGAGAGTGACCACGATACTACACCCACAAATAACTAAACTAGTAACTTACTACAGAGTATCTTCATAAATTGTACATGTAATGTAGATCTATATATATGGAGTAAGTTTCAATACCTACAGACACATTTGTAGGCAGGTAAAAATATTTACTAACCTGATAGATAAAGTCTTTGAACTGAATCTGATAAATAGACTGTGTGGAATAAATATTGCTTGTAAGAATATATGCCCCCAAGTTACCAAGCTCATGTTAACTTATTTTACAACTTTGCTGCTTAATGTGTGTGGTTACTGTCGTGTTATGTTTGTGTTTGTAATAATTATGTTTATATAGGGAGAGAAGGGAGGGATTGATTCTTACTTTGCTTTCTTATTTTCAGCCATGGATCAAGTAATGCAATTTGTAGATCCCGCCAAAACATTCGCCAAAGATTCAATAAGATTGGTGAAAAGATGTACGAAGCCCGACAGAAAAGGTAAAACTGAAAATGCTAGCATAACAGGGAATAAATATCTGTTCCTGTAATGTAAATCATGAATTCATTTTTAAAAGATTCTAAATTCATTTTATTTACAGTAAAAGTACTGATACACAATAAAGCTAAATATATCTGCTGTAGTAATGCAGTTTATTATGGTGTTTTATATTCTACATTCAATTTCATTGACAGAATTTCAGAAGATTGCCATGGCAACAGCTATTGGATTTGCAATCATGGGCTTCATTGGATTTTTTGTTAGGTTAATCCATATTCCCATCAACAATATCATTGTGTAAGTAGTGGTCATGAAATACATGCAGTACCACAATTGCATGTTCCATTGACAATCATTTATTTTGTTATTCATATTTATTTAAAATTTTCAATGCAGAGAGATGCAATCTCAATTATATGTTTATTTGTTTTTTGATAAGGTTACATGTTCTTCATTTATTAATGTAAAAACACCGTAAAAGAAAGTCTTGATCTTACCAACAAATCTAATCACAAATACTGAGAGACAGTGACAGGAGTAAACAGGTCTGATTGGTAATTGGCAAAGGACTAGATAGGACGAGGCATTTATGGCCCCCTCTTCAAATTTACTCATTCCTATCACAGTAGTTGTTACAGCAAGATAGGATAAAAATTAAAAGATTTGATCCATTAATTGTAATTTTTACACATGTGTAATTTTCATGGAAAACGGGGGCCAGTTTTTGTAGCTTGTCCTATCTAGTCCTTTAAATAATCCAATATCAAATGGAACATGGGAGACTACAGAAGACGTCCCATGTCTGCTCCTAGTTGTCAAGAAATGCAATTAAATATTAATTAAGAAAACAAATCATAAAAGATTGAGTGGGATGAAAGGAAAACTTAATGTCATCATATACTGTAATTTTAAATTAAAATGTTGTTAATTTCATTTACAGGGGTTCATGATGGTATAGAAGCTCATCACAGAAAACAACCACCAGCAGATCTAGGACTCTTGTCATTCATCTCGTTGTAAAACAGTTGTATATGTAGTATATTTAAAGACAATTGGGATTTAGACCAAGAAGAACTTAAAGATTAAATTATTAAGCATACTTCTGTATTAGGAGGTTTTCTCCTTCCATTTTATACATTTATGATGTCAGTCGTTTAAGTTTAATAAACTGATCAAGTTATGTTTGATGTTGATTTGATGATTTTTTGCTTTTGGTTTATTTCAAATGTTGATGAAATTAGTTAACACTGAAACAGGCTATAGATTGTTCAACCAAGCAAGGTGAATTTCCTGAATATGCCAAAAACGATAGAAATTCGTTTACAAGGTTTCTCTATATTAGCTGAAAGTCTTTAAGTCAGTTCATAGATCTTCTGAATGATGCTTCCCCTCAACCTTTGTTTGGATTGAGCGTCTGGATTGCCATGTTGGTTTGTATTAAGATTTTGTTTTGCCATATTGGTGGCATAAAAAGGTGTTGTATGTGTATGTAGCTGGGTGGTAGTCTTGATCATCTTACTTACTTAATCCACTTCGTCCCATGGGGGACATAGGGCAACCACAGTAGCTTTCCACTTTTTTCTGTCTTGGGCTATTTTTTTGGTTTCTCCCCATGTTTTATTGATGGCCTGTAACTCTGCATTGATCCCTCTACGCCAAGTGTTTTTCGGTCTGCCCCTCTTACGTTTGCCATGTGGATTCCATTCTAGAGCTTGTTTAGTTATGCTGGTGTTAGGTTTTCTTAATGTGTGTCCAATCCACTTCCATCTTCTTGTTCTAATTGTTATCTCAATTGGTTCTTGTTTGGTTCTTTTCCACAGTTCTTTGTTGTTAATCGTATCTGGCCATCTCACACCAAGGATGTTTCTTAGGCAGCGGTTTAAGAAGACTTGGAGTGTCTTGATGGATGCTGATGTTTCTCTCCAAGTTTCGGACCCATAGAGAAGGACAGATTTGACATTAGAGTTGAAAAGCCTTAGTTTGGTACTAGTTCTCAAGGTGGTGTTTCTCCAAACTGGTTTTAGCATAGCAAAGGCTTGTTGAGATTTCCTTTTCCGAGCTTTTATGTCTTCGTCGGTTCCACCTGTAGTGCTGATGATACTGCCCAGGTATGTGAATTCTTCTATATTTTCTACTTCTTTGTGTCTTATTTGTAGTTTCTCTGTCTGAGCAGTGTTTATTGTCATTATCTTTGTCTTTACTGGATTGATTAGAAGGCCTGTTTGTCTTGCTGTTGATTCAAGACTGATGGTCTGTTCTTTTGCGTCCTGAAATCTATGTGATAGCATACATATATCGTCGGCAAAGTCAAGATCTTCCAGGCGGTTTTGTAATGTCCACTGTATACCTTTTGGGTTTTTATATGCTGTTTTAGTTACCCAGTCTATAACCATTAAGAATAGGAGAGGGGACAGGAGACAGCCTTGCCTTACACCGGTAGTGACATCAAATGGATCGGTCAGGTTTCCATCATGAACTATTTGGCAGTTATATCCATCATAAAGCTGTTGAATGATAGAGATGATTTTATGAGGTATGCCATAGTGTTTGAGAATATCCCACAGTACCTGGTGGTCGATAATGTCAAAAGCCTTTTCAAAGTCTACAAAGATCATATAAAGAGATGTTTGCCATTCAATTGTCTGTTCTACTATGATTCTTAAGGTGGCTATCTGGTCTACACAGGAACGCTCTTGTCTAAATCCTGCTTGTTCATCTCTAAGCATTTTGTCTAATTTTGCTTTAATTCGATAGAGTATGACATAACATAGGATTTTGCTTGGGATGGATAACAGGGTGATCCCTCTCCAGTTGTTACATGAGGAAAGGTAACCTTTCTTTGGAAGTTTAATAAGGAGTCCTTTTCGCCAATCATCTGGAATTTGTTCTTCCTTCCAGATTCTGTTTATCAGGCGGTGAAGGGCCTCAACTGACATATAGTCCATGGCTTTAATTGCCTCTGGTGGAATGTTATCAACTCCTCCTGATTTCCCATTTTTAAGATGTTTTATTGCTCTATCTATTTCATCTCTTGTAACTTCTTCAATATTTATATCTAGTGGTTGCCCCGCTTCTATATCAGGTGGATTTGTCGGTGGTGGTCTATTTAGTACTTCCTGAAAATGTTCTTTCCATCTCTTAAGTTGTTTTTCAACCTTGGTTATTACATTTCCGTTTTTAGCTCACCTGAGCTGAAAGCTCAAGTGAGCTTTTCTGATCACCCGTACTCCGGCGTCTGTCCGTCCGTCTGTAAACTTTTCACATTTTCAACTTCTTCTCAACAACCACTGGGCCAATTTCAACCAACGTTGGCACAAAACATCCTTAGGTAAAGGGAATTCTAAATTGTTAAAATAAAGGGCCAGGCCACCTTCCAAGGGGAGATAATCAAGAAAAGGTAAAAATAGGGTAGGGTCATTAAAAAATCTTCTTCTCAAGAACCACTGGGCCAGAAAAGATGAAATTTATAGATAAGCTTTATTAGGTAGTGCAGATTCTAAATTGTTAAAATCATGGCCCCCGGGGGTCGGATGGGGCCACAATAGGGGGTCAAAGTTTTACATACAAATATATAGGGAAAATCTTTAAAAATCTTCTTCTCAAGAACCACTGAGCCAGAAAAGCTGAGATTTATATGAAAGCTTCCTTATATAATGCAGATTCTAAATTGTTAAAATCATGGCCCCCGGGGGTCGGATGGGGCCACAATAGGGGGTCAAAGTTTTACATACAAATATATAGGGAAAATCTTTAAAAATCTTCTTCTCAAGAACCACTGAGCCAGAAAAGCTGAGATTTATATGAAAGCTTCCTTATATAATGCAAATTCTAAATTGTTAAAATCATGGCCCCCGGGGGTCGGATGGGGCCACAATAGGGGGTCAAAATTTTACATACAAATATATAGGGAAAATCTTTAAAAATCTTCTTCTCAAGAACCACTGAGCCAGAAAAGCTGAGATTTATATGAAAGCTTCCTTATATAATGTAGATTCTAAATTGTTAAAATCATGGCCCCCGGGGGTCGGATGGGGCCACAATAGGGGGTCAAAGTTTTACATACAAATATATAGGGAAAATCTTTAAAAATCTTCTTCTCAAGAACCACTGAGCCAGAATAGCTGAGATTTATATGAAAGCTTCCTTATATAATGCAGATTCTAAATTGTTAAAATCATGGCCCCCAGGGGTCGGATGGGGCCACAATAGGGGGTCAAAGTTGTTTTGGTTTTTTTCTGGTTTTTTTTTTTCGGTTTTTTTTTTTTTTTTTGATATAGTGCAGATTCAAGTTCATTAAAATCATGGACCCCGGGGATTGAATGGGGCCTCAAGGGGGGCATCAAAATTTTACATACAAATATATAGGAATAATCTTTTAAAATCTTCTTCTCAAGAACCACTGAACCAGAAAAGCTGAGATTTATATGAAAGCTTCCTGATATAGTGCAGATTATAAATTGCTAAGATCATGGCCCCCGGGGGTCGGATGGGGCCACAATAGGGGGTCAAAGTTTTACATACAAATATATAGGAAAAATCTTCAAATATCTTCTTCTCGTGAACAATTGGGCCAAAGAAGTTCACATTTACAAGAAAAATTTCTGACATAGTGTAGATTCAAGTTTGCGAAAACTATGGCCTCCAGGGGTAGATTGGGGCCATGATAAGGACTACGGTTTTACATGCAAATATATATAGAAAGTCTTGTGATATGGACCAAGGTGACTCAGGTGAGCGATGTGGCCCATGGGCCTCTTGTTATCTTTTACTGGTGTATTGGTAGTCGGTGGTTTACCACTCAGCTGTCTGGTGATGTTAAAGAGAGTTTTGATGTCTCCTTTACTACATGCTGTTTCTGCCTCTTGTGCTAGATGTTCTGCATACTTTCTTTTGTCTTTTTTACAATTTTTCTCCACCTCCTGATCTTTTTGGGTGTAGTTCTCCTGTGCTTGACGTGTTTGGTGTCTGGTTGTAGCTCTTACCACTTTCTCTTTAGCTTGTCTTCTTTCCTCAACTCTAGCCCAAGTGTCATCTGACATCCAATGTTTACGTTTGTTTTGGACATAACCTATGGTTTCTTCACATGTTTGTATAATGGCTTTCTTAGTTTTCTCCCATATAGTATTAATATCTTGGTCTTCCTCTTCGATCGATAAAACAGAGAATCTGTTTTGTAAGGTTATTTGGTAGTTTTGTTTTGTAGAGGGTTCCTTTAGTTTTGCAACATTTAACTTTTTCCTCTTTGGTTCTGTTTTTTTCTTTGATAGCAGCTTTAGTTTGATGGTAGCCATTAGTAAATGATGGTCTGATGCAGCATCGGCACCTCTTTTGTTTCTAACATCTTGCAGTGATGATCTCCATCTGTGTGATATAGCAATGTGGTCTATTTGGTTCTCTGCATTTCCTGCTGGTGATACCCATGTGATCTTGTGGCATGTTTTGTGTGGGAAGAATGTTCCTCCTATCATTAATTTATTGACTGCACAGAAGTCTGCAAATAACTCTCCATTTTCGTTCATATTTCCTATTCCATGTGTTCCAATCTCTGTCTCCCTCCCTACTCTATCTGATCCTACCTTTGCATTTAGGTCACCCATGATGATAAGGATGTCACGCTTTGGTGTTTTATCTACTGTGGATTGCAATGCATTGTAGAAATCATCCTTTTCAGATTCTTCAGCCTCATTAGTTGGAGCATAGACTTGTATGATGGTGGTTTTCTGGAATTTTGTGTCGAATCTTGCTGTAATTATTCTTTGTGAAACAGGATTCCACTCTAACAGTGCTTTCTTTGATGTTCTGTTGAGTAAAATTCCAACTCCTTTCTCATGTGGATCATTTATGTTTGGATTTCCCGAATATACGATGGTGTGCCCTGTGCTTATTGTTGTTATACCAGATGTGTTCCATCTAACTTCACTTAAGCCTAGTATTTCAATGTTGTATCTATCCATTTCTTTAGCTACTTGGACACACTTACCACTTTGATATAGCGTGCGGATGTTCCAGCACGCAATTCTTGTTGGATGTTTTGGTGAGAACAACTTTCTCGGCTTTCGCGTCATTCGTTGAACTCGTGTTTGGGGGGTTTGGTTTACCTCTATCTCTAGTCTTTGACGAGTAAGAGGATTTGCTTCTATGGTTGTTTCTGTAACCGATTTTATCCACTGATGGGGGGTTGGCCCTTCAGCTTCACCATATCCCTTAGTTTGACAGATTGTCACCCCACAAATTCCTTATCTTTCGATATAGGATTGGATTTTGAAACCTGCAGAGTAGTTTTTACATCAGAGTCTCTTTCTCCTAGACTGGTTGCCGACCATGGCTATTGAGTCCTGTCTACCCATGTTTTGAATGTTGTGAACAACTAACGACTTTCAACGCCGGGTTTGAAATCAGAGTTTTCCTTCTCTTAGATGAATTGCCTTCCAAGGCTGAGGAGCTCCATCCACCCCAAGCACTGGTTTTAAGGCGCCAGGGTCTCGCCTTTGCCCCTTCTCCTGTTCGTTGAAACAGTTCCACCACGAGAAGGTCAGGAGCTGGACTTTGGTTGTCAGAGGCTATATTTTTCGCACGCCCATAGGAGCACTTATTTGAAACTGGGTGCTTATCTCCAGTATCACCCCTAGGCATAACAACCTTAGGAACCAGTCTTGATCATCAAGATGCATTAACTTGTTCGTCTGATAAGACAAGCGTCTGGATGATCGAGACCAGCTGTGTAGATGAAAAGGTAATTGCTCTTCCATTGCCTGATATTTGGAATGAGAATTCAAATCTTTTTTTAAAAGTCTTGGGGCTTGTAGGGGACACATATTGCTATGCAATACTTGTAGAATCATGCTGATAAATATCAGGCTTCAAGTAGAAATTGAAAAAGCTGCTCGTGCACTAGTGAGACTTCTGACATTTTCCTTTTCAATCCGTGTTCCTTTGATAGCTTTATTTTGTTGTGTTGGAGTCCAATTTCAACAGACTCGGAGATTAAATATGGCGAGATGGTTTCCTTGGTGACAACCTCATCCTATGAATATGCTAAAATTCATGACCTTGAACCTTGACATTAATGTTTGATTTAAATTTCTAAAAAGTTTATTATTTAAGTTTTTAGCCTTTCAAGCAAGGACTTTTATATGTGATTTTATTAAATAAGACTTATCTCGCAGTACTAACATATCTGACTTTGGGCCACTTTGTTACATTGCAACAGGACTTTAATAATTTATTGTGAAAAATCATTTTCAATAACCTGTGACTGGCCTATAAAGAATTGTCATTGGTCATTGTAACTGAAATGGTAAGAAATACAGGTTTCATATTTCAACCCTCTTTTACTTGTGACAAGACATATAAACGAGTTTCAAAGTACTATTTTGCAAAGTGTAACGGTATCAAAGCTGATGCTGACAGGGACCTGTGACCTTCTACAAAACTTCCACTATACATTAATTTGGATATAACATTTGATTGATTGAATATTCTACAATGTCCCTCTCGAGAATATTTCACTCATATGGAGACATCACCATTGCTGGTGAAGGGCTGTAAAATTTAGGCCTGTGTTCAGCGCTTATGGCCTTTGAGCAGGGAGAGATCTTTATCGCGACACGGGATCTCGGTTTTTGGGGTCTCATCCGATTGACCGCCCACTTTAGTCGTTTCTTACACAAGCAAGGGGTACTGAGGACCTATTCTAACCCGGATCCCCGCGGGGGGGGGGGGGGGAGGGGGGGGGGTACTGAGGACCTATTCTAACCCAGATCCCCACAAGACATAACATTTGAAATGCAAGTGTTAAAGCATAAAATTTGACACAAATTTATATTGGTATGATTTTCAGACATTGACCCTCATGTGTAGCTTACATTCGCCATTGTAGATGAAATGGTAGGACATTGGGCTGTTCATACTTAGTAGCAACACCTGTCCGTCTATTCCACTACTGTACAGATGATACTGTTGTGTTGACATACATGTAGTTCTTCTCAGAACTAGAGTACCGCCAACGGTACATAATACATCCGTCAAATGCTAATATAGGGTGTTTTTCTTGCACCATGATTTGTAGAACTTGCCTTCAAGTAGTATCAGCAATCATCAGGGTGTGACATACTTTCTTTGTATCGAAAAAACAAGACAAATCATGTACTTTTTATGTAATATTTTCACTTAGCGTAAGATGTATGTGTACCAAGTATGATGGTCCTAGCCCCAACGATTCAGTGTCTATCCTGCTACTGCGACTTTGACCTTGAGAAATAATAGGCATCCTCCACTTGGCATAAGATGTATGTGTACAAAGTTTGATGGCCCTATCCCCAACAGTCTGGTCTTTATACTGACTACAAGGTTTTCCTACTATTGATACTGCAACCTTTGACCTTGAAAAATAGTACTAGGTATCTTCCTCTCATTATGGTGATCAAATGTACCAAGTTGCAATATTCTTAAGTTTACGGTTCAGTTTGTATCCTGCCTACTAGGTTTTCCTACTAAGTGATATTGCGACCTAGACCTTTGACCTAATCTCGAAAAACAATAGGCATCTTCCTCTCATCATGGTGATCAAATATACCAAGTCGCAATAGATCTATCCTGCAGGGTTGTGGTTGACAGTTTAAACCTTAGGGGCCATGTGGGCCCCTGCCTTTGAAAGTTTATGAACCCACGACTTGATCAACAGTCTCACATTGTATATTAATTAGCAGTTAAGACCAAATAATGAGATTTTATTTTTGTTATAGTGGCAATTCATTCTGCTTGACATCCCATGGGGATCGGGTTACAGTAGTTAGGTCCTCAAGACCCCGCCATTAAAGGGGATGGCCCTTCAGATTGATTGTATCTTGTTTGACATCTCTCTCTAGAATATTTCACTTATATGGAGATGTCACCAAGACTGGTGAAGGGCTTCAAATTTAGGCCTTTGATTGACGCTTACGGCCATTGAGCAGTGAGGGTTCTTTAGCGTGCTATGGGACATCCATTTTTAAGGTCATCTATTAAGGAAACGTGACATTCATACCTGGGCTACGTAGGGCTCGGTAGCGCTACAATCTTGAACGATGTGCTAGGCTAGCCCTATGTAGGGATGACAAGCATAATTCATACAGTGTGTTCAATATACCTAGATATCTAGGCTAGCCGCCATGATCTTGAACGCAGCCCCAATGCCAAGCATTTTAATGACTTAATTGATTCTGTCACAGCTTGGATTTAAACCCCAGCCTTCCGCATGTGGGGCAAACGCTCTAATTTAACCTCTAGGCCACCACGGCGGTTCAGAAGAGAACACAATAACTGAGGCCCCATGTCACAGCAGGTGTGGCACGATAAACAACCCTTCCTGTGCAAAAGCCGTATGCACCAATCAGGCCTAAATTTTACAGCCTTCCCACTGGTAATGGTGACTATTCTCAAGCAGAACGTTAATCAATATACAACCAACTAATCATTCCGCTTGCCATGTGAAACAGCCATGACCAATTAACAAGCCAATTCTGCGTGTTTGATCTAGTAATGGTCTATGTAAGATTTTCTTTTGGGGTTTTAAAATCGCCACATTGTTGATATGCTGGTAGTCTGGGTCACATATATGCTTGACATAACCTATGCCAAGCATCTGCTTTGCACACGACATGAATAATCATGGTTAATATAATGTTTTATTGAAAGGGTTCATATATAACGTTTTAAATGAGAATGTTTGGTCGCCATGTGGGCAAGCTGATTTTTAATAACGGCAATTGCCCACAGCAAATACTACTCGCTGGTTATCCACAACCCTGTCCTGGAGCTTACAGTTCATTTGTATCCTGTCTGCAAGGTTTTCCTACTAAGTAATACTATGAACTTGACCTTTGACTTCTGATCTTGAAAACCAATTGGTGATCAAATATACCAAAATGTAATATCCTGGAGCTTACAGTTTGGTACTACGACCTTGACCTTTGATTTTGAAAAACAATAAGCATCTTCCTCTCATCATATCTTGGTGATCAAATGTACCAAGTTTCAAAATCCTGGAGATTACGGTTTGGTCTGTATCCTGCCCATAAGGTCTAGATAGACGACGCCATACCATATATTACGTTCCGTCTTCGACTGGCGTATTAAAATGATTATTGTGTACTTTACAACCAGGAGACGCAGGTTCAATACTCGATCTTGTCACCCATATCAGATTTAACAGAGGTAGTGACTGTACCTTTGCCAAGTGAAAGCGTTGGCAAAATAAAGAAGCTTGATTGCTATGACAACATTTGTGGCATAACACAAAGCTGGCGATTTCTCTACACGAGAGAAATTTGTTAAATGGGACACAAAAACTTTAGAATGACTACATTTATCAAACAGTGATAATAAGCATGGGGTTTTCATATTTCACTTGATATTGTTTGTAATTTTTTTTCCATGTCAGTACCATCAAATAACTATCACTTGAACCTACGGTACTTTGAGAAATCAGGAAGGTTTTCATATTTCAAATGTTTTTTCTCTTGCAAAAGACCTAGGAATAAAACAACAATATTTGAATTTGTGATTATGAATGACATTTGACTTACTTTTCAAAACCTGGCTTTAATTATTTAAGGGTAAGTGAAAGGGTTTTGAAATTCCACATTTAAACCCTCATGGGACACGCTTTTATTCAACACTAAAACATACAATCTTGATAAAACAACTATTTTGCCTCAATCCTGCTCATAAAGTATAAACTTTTGTATAGTTGTATAAATCTCCTCAGATGGGTCCATGGATCTCGTTCATTATAATTCCCTTTAATAAGTTTTGAAAGGTGGGAAATTTTAGTTCAATGTCAAACGGCCATCAAACATTGCACTGGTGCAAAAAGTCTTATCACAAAACCTCAAAAATATATATATTACCCCTCTCAAAGTCAAAAGTTAGAACCAATAATTATCATGACTTTTTCCTGAGAGAAACCGGTCAGACACTATGGATGTTTCTAAATCTTTAATCAGCAGTAATAACTAAGACGGTGGACACAAAATGTCATGTAACTGATGATGGTTTAATCTTTTTAAACAATAACATATTGCACAAAGGAATGTAACAGAACAAAATGAGTAGAACTCCTGTACAACATAATTTCTCTCAAATCAACCCACGTTTACATCAGTCCATGGAATTCATGGAAATGCTCAAAAACCACCATTTAATTACCAACACTTATAGAAAACACCAAGGTATCATTAAAAACATCTACAGGGTGTTAGTTCATTGCTATTAACATTGATAGCCCGAGACGCACATTTCTATTTACGACAAAGGAAGACGCACAAGAGCTTCTATCACAGTGTTTGTGGAATAAGTTTGAACCAAATTGATATAAACATTTACAACAGTCCTGAGAAAATAAATTTGAACACAAATTCTAGTTAATAAATTACAACGATTCAGCTTTAATGATTAAAAAACCGTTTCCTTATATCATTTATTCTCATATGTATGTACAAATGCTGTCAAAAGTATTAGTTTCAACAACTTGTGCCCAATCCTTTCGTTATAACAATTCCATTCCCTTTTTTTTGGTTTTTTTTGTTACAATTCCTATATATCTTATAAGCAGTTTTTTATGCATGAACAACAATTTAGGTAAATTTTGGATTTTCCAAAAAAAGTTTGGGTGTGTGTGTGTGGCAACCCCCTCCTCTTCACTGAAATATGTTTATTTTGATAGAGCAAAGCTGGATCATTGTAAATAAGTCACTAATTTTTTGCAATTAAAATATTGCACGTGTCATTAACTGAAATTGAAGTATACATGTATCATTAAATATGCTTGTAACCATGTTTAATTTTTTCTCAACGTACTATATTGCAGCATCACTTACACCGATTTACTTACACAATGTACGTGGACAGACAAATGAATCACACGGTGTGGAATCTTGTTCACATAATCTGACAGTATAAAAGAAAAAGAAAGCATTTATAAGTAAATGCCAAAAAAACTATACAGTGACGAATTTAACCCATGATGACATAATACTAGAAGCCAACTATAACTTGCAGATGTGAAAAGTTTCTGCGAGATTCGTGAGCACAAGCAGCCGCCGTGCACCGATAACTATAATTCACAAAGTGCACACAGAAGTCTTACTCGCCAACAGTACTGGTCAAGTTGCCATCATGTTTCATGTGGGCCTTTTCCAAATAAAAGTATTCACAAATGAAAGTTCTTAAACAGTAATACACCCATCATGAAAAATATTTACTGAAAAATTTAATTAAAAAATGAAATATTTCGCACAGGTACAGATTGTCTAGAAAACTGGAAAACCAGTGTTATTGGTGGGAAAGAAAAGGGGCACAATACTGAGAATTTTATATGTACATGTAAATAGCAAAACACTGCATGGATCCAGCATGTTGGTCTCTTAACATCTACCTGGTAATACTGTATATAAGGTTATTTTCACCTCTTCCCCCCCCCCCCACCCACCTCTTTTTTTCCCCCTCACCCTTCTACCCTTGTAAACAGTTTCATCCTGTTTTAAATTCCCACCCAACACAGTTGTGTTAAGAGAGAAAAGTTATAACCCAGCCTTCAATATGCCCACCGATGAGGGCAAAAATAAAAGGGGGCAATTTTTTTTTTACATATTCCGAACTCCACATGACACAGTAATTAGATACAATTACAATGGAAAGAGTCACAATCTTTGGGAACCTCTCAAATAACATGAAAGACTTATTTTATACATCTCAAATGAAATAAATGACACAAAAATATCATTCTACAGATGAACTAATGCATAATGGATAAATCTGGAATCGCAAAATACCAGTGTTCTGAACCAGTATACTGTTACAACACAAACATGGAAGTAAATTTCAATTGCGACCAGAGTAAAGAATTCTTATGGTAGAGCACAAATGGTTCTATTTATAGATGCAGACTACACAGAATCCACTGAACAATTAAAATCATACAGAGGGTTTGGACTTGTCTCCAGGGGATGAGTTTTTTCCGTAACATCTACTGTCTGATTTTGAATGCCACTTGCTGCTGTTTTTCGACCTCCTTGGGGAACACTGTCACTTAACTCATAATCTCTGGCATCCTCTTGGGGAAGCGGAGCCTCTTTCTTAAATGACCCCTTTCTAGAGGTCAATACCGGAGTGGGGCCCTCAGTAGGGGATTCCGCATTTTCTGAATTTTCTTCACTGCTCATGTAGAAAATTCTTCCTTTCTTGCTGAGTGATTCTGTCGTCTGCTTCCCCGAGTCTTGATGATTAGCCTCAGGAGAGGAGTAATTTTCTGACCCATAGTAATTGTTTTTAATTTTCATATCTTCCTCCTCCACTTGAGAGAATCTAAGAGTCCCTTTCAAAACATCTCTCACCTAGTAACAGAAACAGAATAACTGAAGCTGTAAAGTTTTGTTTAAGCAAGAAAGTATTGCATGTACTGGGTAGTATGTAATAGAACGATGTAGACATTGATTGTGGTTTACACAACAAGGCGTCCATGGGCCACATCGCTCACCTGAGTCACCTTGGTTCATATTTAAAGATTTTTCCAATTGATTTGTATGTAAAACTTTGATCACCTATTGTGGCCCCACCCTACACTTGGGGGCCATGGTTTTAACAAACTTGAATCTGCACTATGACAGGAAGACTTCATGTAAATGTAAACTTCTCTGGCCCAGTGGTTCTTGAAAAGAAGATTTTTCAAGATTTTCCCTAAAACTTTGATCCCCTATTGTGGCCCAAACCTACCCCTGGGGGCCATGATTATAACAAACTTGAATCTGCACTATCTCAGCTCTTCTGGCTCATTGGTTCTTGAAAAGAATATTTTCAAAGATTTTCCCTATATATTTCTATGTAAAACTTTGATTCCCTATTGTGGCCCCATCCTACCCTCGGACGCCATGATTTTAACAAACTTAAATCTGCGCTATGTCAGGAAGCTTTCATGTAAAATTTGTACTTTCCTGGCCCAGTGGTTCTTGAGAAGAAGATTTTTAAATATATTCGCATGTAAAACTTTGATCCCCTATTGTTGCCCCAACCTACCCCCAGGGGTCATTGTTGTAACACATTTGAAACTGAACTATGGCAGGAAGCTTTACTGTAAATTGCATCTATTTTGGCCCAGTGGTTCTTGAAAATAAGATTTTTAAATGACCCCCACCTATTTTTGCAGTTTTGTGATTATCTCCCCTTTGAAGGGGCATTTGAACAAACTTGAAAGCCCTTCACCTTAGGATACTTTTTGCCAAGCCTGGTTGAAATTGGCCAAGTGGTTCTGGAGAAGGTGAAAATGTGAAAAATTTACAGACTGGCGACCGACAACGGGTGATCAGAAAAGCTCTGACACTTGAGCTTTCAGCTTAGGTGAGCTAAAAACTAACAAATTTCCAATGATGATCAAAACAACACCAGGATACAAATAAGAAACGAATGAAATTTTTGAAAATACATGAGGGCATGAACTGCAATGCTTCATTCCTCATGAAGCAAAATAACGCTTCATGAGAACTATATCGCAGTAAAATGTGGCATTTCATACCCTCATGTATTTTCAAAAATTACATTTCCTAAATTTATATTCAACTTTCATTTTTGTAGGAATCCCCAGCAATTAAAATAGACATACATGTACTATAATTACCAACATTCATACATGCAGTGTTTACATCCACAACACATTCATGAGGAAATAATAATACCATATTTATATTTGGCCATCATTACAAATTTTAAAGATATCAAAGACAAACAATCTAATTAAGATTAGATCCTATGATCCACTCATTTACTATCGCTACATATGTGTAGCGATAGTAGATGAGCGGATCATAGGATCTAATTTTAATTAGGTTGAGGCAAAAACATTGAAAATGTATCATTTGAATTGTTTCTTTTGATTGATGATTATTATTTACAAAAGAAAACCACATGGTGGGTCTGAATGTGTCAATTTTGGGAAAGCTATTTTTCAGTGAATTTCGTTGTAAAGTGTACATTTTAGCTGCGATAATGTAGTCCGCTCTAATTTTTTAAATTCTGATATTTTCGGGAGGGAATAACTTCCACATCTGCACCATTTAGGAGATCCTAAAGAGTCAAGTCAGAGAGGGCTACATTATTGCAGCTACATGTACATTTGTGTATTTAGATCTCTCCCAATATTGCATCAATATAGACATTAATTTGTCATTTTAACTAGTAACGTGGGAAATATTTCCACTCCTTGGATTTCCTTATTCATTTATTTTCCTTATTTACATACTTTACTCCACTTTGTTAATTATTTTCCTTATTTACATACACTTCTCCACTTTGTTAATTATTTTTCTTTTTTACATACATTACTCCACTTTGTTAATTATTTTCCTTATTTACATACGTTACTCCACTTTGTTAATTATCTTCCTTTTTTACATACGTTACTCCACTCTGTTAATTATTTTCCTTATTTACATACATTTCTCCACTTTGATAATTATTTTCCTTTTTTACATACGTTACTCCACTTTGTTAATTATTTTCTTTATTTACATACGTTACTCCACTTTGTTAATTATTTTCCTTATTTACATACATTTCTCCACTTTGATAATTATTTTCCTTTTTTACATACGTTACTCCACTTTGTTAATTATTTTTCTTATTTACATACATTTCTCCACTTTGTTAATTATTTTCCTTTTTTACATACATTTCTCCACTTTGTTAATTATTTTTCTTATTTACATACATTTCTCCACTTTGTTAATTATTTTCCTTTTTTACATACATTACTCCACTTTGTTAATTATTTTCCTTTTTTACATACGTTACTCAACTTTGTTAATTATTTTCCTTATTTACATACGTTACTCCACTTTTTTGTGATATTTATATAACACCAGCCATCTTTACATCACTAGTCCTAAACAAGATAATTTATCAATGCAAAATTTACTTGATTTCTTTGTGGAAACAAAACCTTGATAACAAATGTAACATGATTGTAGTGATATATGTCTTAAATTATAAAATATGGATCATTCGATACTTTTAGTATGACCTTAATTGCCCTGCGGACGGACATTATACACTTACTGACTTTTGATGAGGTCTACCCATGACTTTGGATCTAGTTAGGTATTGGTCGAGGTAAACCAGTAATTGATTGTTTCACAATGTGAAGTGTTTTTCCATTAGCAAAATAATGTAGCTATGACAAATCTTTTTCACTAGTAACCATATGACCTTGACTCATGTTAATGCATATCACCTGGTCATAGCCTACCTTTCTGCTAAGTATAAGCTTCCAAAGTCTTTTAATTTCAAAGTTGTGACCTCAACAGATATTTCTAATATTTCTCTATTCTTGACCTTGGCTCAAGTTTATGACAATTGTCTGGTCATACGCGACCTTTGTGACAAGTACAAACTTGTAATATTTTCACTTAAAAGTTAGGGTCAGACACAAAATAGGATTAAGGAATAGAGATGGACAGAAGAACAGATAAACATGTGATTCCTATTTATCATCCACATTCAGAATTTTGAGCCTTTACCTATACACTGTTTGCTAAATGTTTTAAAAGGAGTAAAGAAAATATTCAATGCTGTAATGTATTTTTAGCATACACGTCATATAGCCCTGCCCTGGAGTCTGAACCCCTAACAAAGGGGTCACAATTTGGGTAGAAATCTCTGTGTTAATTATAACCAGGCATTCAGTTTGTCTGTAATATGTTCAGGAATAAAGGAGGAGATTTTGAAAGATACATTTTTTTCTATATGACCTGTTTAGCTCCAACCTGAACCTCTGACCCTGGGCCATGAATGTCACAGTTTGCTAAGTTTGTCTGCTATATGTTTAAAAGTAAAAAAAAAAAATTGAAAGATTGAATAAGTTACATAAGTTACTGCCAAACAGCAGTGGATGGGCACAAATAGCAATAGGTCACCTGAGTCGCTCAGGAATAGTCATTAACTCATAGATAATCAAAGTGCGAGGTTTTATGAACAAAGGTGGAGAGGAATATTAGTTAAACCATGTCAGATATCCACACTTATTATTGTCCAATTTACTTGACCTTCTAACCCCCCCCCCCCCTTTCCTACCCTTGCACACACCACTACCATCAATAATATTAATCTTCATCACATTGGAATACTGTGTGTAAAGTTTCATGTAACTTGGTCAAAAAGAAAAAATTGATTTTTTGACATCAATGTCTAGTCTCAACTTCTTCATGAATATAAGTGAAAAGGGAAAATAAATTAAAGCCAAGAAAAAAATTTCCTTCATGTCTTGTTGACCTTTGAACCCCAGAAGTATTCCTCCGATGAAGTACACGTAATACCGGTTTCGTGCATGTAGCAGCAAATGATGAAATAGTCCCTTTAAAATTTTCTCTTTAACTCTTTTCCTATGTCTCAATTACCTATCCTTTAATCTTTTTAATCTCAAATTTGTTTGGGATCACTTTTCCATAGAAAGTCTGCTGGTGAAGTTTCACCACTTCCGAGTGATAAAGGAAATCTTAAAGTCTTTATATTTTGCTGATCTTCTGACCTAAAAATCAATAACAGTCATTCTTGTCCCATATCTGACCTCTGCTGCAAGTCTGCTTAACTGTACAGACATATAGACAGAGTGATTTCTGTATACAACCCCCCCCCCCTCCTCAAATGATGTATGTGGCACATTGTGGGGGTATAATTGTACTTTAGACTGACATACATGCACATCCTAAGAAACTTTTAAATATGCCTTTAATGTTATATAAAATTCATTTTCAATCTATGCACATGAAGATTTTCAATGTACCCAGGTAACCATCATCATCAGACCAAACCAAAGTACCCTGGTAACCATCATCAGATCAAACCAAAGTACCCCGGTAACCGTCATCATCAGATCAAACCAAAGTACCCCGGTAACCGTCATCATCAGATCAAACCATTGATTAATGTCTCTCATACCTGTTTTATTCCTGCTATCGCTATTAATAATTCATCTTCATTCTCCAAAGTCTGCTGCAAAATCTCAGTCTGCAAGCGACCTGAAAATACGATATTATTCATAAACAAAAAAAAGTGTTTCAATATTCCAGCAATGTTCAAATTCCAGAGATATTGCATCAATTCTTCCTAATTAACCTTATTCTTTGACATGATTTTAGCGTGGTTTTTTTCTGTACATACTGATGTGCACGTCCAGTTTGTTGGCACAATAAAGCGACATAGATTCCTTTTCATTCAACTGTCCTTGTAGTTCACTAAACCTGTGCTCATATTCAGCAAACTACAACATGAACAGCATCAGTCATTAAGTTCTTCAGTTTCAAGCAAAAAATTCAACACACCAAAAGTTAAGCAAGGCAATATGTGATTTTGAAAATGCTTAGAGAAATTAATGCAGACATTTATAACTAAACTTTATCCCCAGAAATACTTGCCTGTTTAGCAAACTTCTTTCCTTTAGCTTTCATATTTGGTAATGTGGAGAATTTAGCGACGTTCCCTGGACTCTCTTCAGGGGTGAACACGGAGGCGTTAGAAAATCTGTCGTTAGTTGTTTCCAAGCGAGCCATGCTGCTAGGCGACGGCGTTTGTTTAAACACGGTGTCCTCCACTTTAGATAGACTAGCTGACGATCCTCTCTTCTGTTGTGGGTATTGTGGAGTTCCTGAATGATCAACAAGAGGTGTTTTGTGAAACATTACATCTCCGAGTGCAACCACGATCAGGTGTGGCAAATTTGCTATTGACCTTGTATCGTATAGCCATTTTTGGCAGGTATTAAATTTTGACCAATTTTGGCAATTTCCAAAGATTCACAAAAATAAAAATTGCTAAATCTAATGAAAACTAAAACAGTTTCTAAAATGTACAAAAAAATGTGACAGAATGAAATTCCTTCCAAATTAATTATCAACTAAGACCATGCTGGATTGAATGTAATCCATATGTAGAACTGGATAATGGCCTCGTAGGGATCAAAGCAGGCTGAAATTGCAGGGCTTGGTGATGCCCAATTACAGTCGTCTTTGCTTGGACACTAAGATATTCTTGTTTAAAACTCATTAATTCTGAGTAGACAATTAATGGTAACAATAAATTAAATGGTATAAAAGGTGTATGCCTGTCAGTGTCGTTATAACTGGGAATGAATTTTCCATTACATATCAAATATAATGTCAAGTTTTTAAACTGAAATTTCAGATTATTTTCTTCTCCCACAAATCATTTATGCTGGAAAAACAGAGAAAGCTCATCCTAACTACATGAAGGACTGGCACATCACACACTTCCCAGAACCTTTGAGCTAATATAGACACACAGATGGAATGTGAAACAAAATAATATGCCATACATCATGAAAATAAAATTTAGAAACAGCAAAAGGCACTTTATATATTGAACATTTCACATGTTTGTATTTGCATATTATATTTTAAATCACAAGTACATTATTCACCATACAATGTATTTGACATTTGATGCATTTATACTTGCATATTTTTTTAGTTATATCATTTCACCAAATCTGTTGAATTAACTATACAATTTTAATAACAAAGCATTTCAAATAAATAAAAGTGAATTCATCAAAATTTCATCCATCAAACTGGTTTACCTTATAGACCCGAATCAATCAAGTTTGTGTCCCATAAAAAACTGGCTATACAGTAATGAACTGGACCATCATTCATGTAAAGTAGCTTTGTTTAAACACGGTTTAACCTTTGACCTTTCACAAAGTCGTCATCATGTACAGTTCAACAGTTGGAGAGATAGACCAAAAATAATACGCCCCAACTTCAATCTCATGGTGAATAGAAATGAAAATAATATATGGCTTGGCCATAGACCTATTGTATTTATCAATATCCTGTAATACAGATACTGGAGAAAATGAAAACATTTCTACAAGAGACCACAAGATCTCCAACATTTCTTGTTCATCTGTTGAGAAGAAATGTTTTGAATAATGTTAAGAGATACAAAGCATGCTGGTGGATAAAAAATCATGTTTATAGGCAGTATTGTGGGATTGCAAGCATATGAGAAGCATGATAACTATCCTTTCAACATCTTGTAAAAAATACAGAGTAGGGTCTACAGACACGGGACAGTCTATAATCAGTTTGTATTGAAATACCAGTACCAAATAAACTGTAAGAAAGCATCCTGAGCTGGAAAAAGTGAGGTAAAACTGAGAATCCTATACCTCCATAATAGTCAACATAATAGACACAGAAGCCACAACACCATTTTACCTCTCGGTAGCCACAACACCATTTTACCTCTCGGTTGGGGTTTTTACCTGGGGAAATATCAGTCTGCAAATTCATGGGCACACTAGAAGATTTGAAAATTGATGGCTGGTTTCCATTCATCTGTAAAGTTTTTGGTCTCATTTTGCGCGAGAATTCAGAAAAGCTGGAGGTCAAACTACCACTCCTCTGGTGCCTGTTAGTACTGGTGTTAGTGGGAGCTAAAGGTTAAATAGCAAGTGGATTAGTGTAGTTCAATGTAATGTAATAATGAGGTGTGGATTAGTGTAGTACAATGTAATGTAATAATGAGGTGTGGGTTAGTGTAGTTCAATGTAATGTAATAATGAGGTGTGGATTAGTGTAGTACAATGTAATGTAATAATGAGGTGTGGATTAGTGTAGTATAATCTCACTGTAATGTAATGAGGTGTGGATTAGTGTAGATCAATGAAATGTAATAATGAGATGTGGATTAGTGTAGTTCAATGTAATGTAATAATGAGGTGTCAGTAGTGAGAAGTTGATCAGAGTGTCTTTGTCAATGACATGGTAACACACAATAATACATATAAAAATATATATGTAGAAATGTACATTTGTACATTATTAGTGTGAAAAATGTTAGTGCTGAAATTCATAAACTTTGGAAAATATAAAATATCAACTCTGAAATATTACCATATAAGTGGAATTTTTAGCAAAACACAAATTTGGCGATTTTTTAATAAAAATTGATATATAAATTTTAGCGAGAGCTAATTTCAGTGACTTTCTATAATTCTAAGATAACTATTACCTTTGGTATGGAATAATTAAATTGTTAGCTAATTTCAGTAACTTTATATAATTCTAAGATAACTATTACCTTTGGTATGGAATAATTAAATTGTTAGCTAATTTCAGTGACTTTATATAATTCTAAGATAACTATTACCTTTGGTATGGAATAATTAAATTGTTAGCTAATTTCAGTGACTTTATATAATTCTAAGATAACTATTACCTTTGGTATGGAATAATTAAATTGTTAGCTATGTTCAATCTTAGCGATCTCAATACCCTCGCTAATAATGTCAAAATTAAATCCTCGCTAAAACTTTTTCTTATACCGTAAATAACTCAACTTTTTACCAATCTTAAAAATTTTGTTAAACAAAAACTTGCACAGATGTCTGTATACAATTTTTAGAAAAATAAAGCAATTGACAATCTACATGTATTTTAATGCTAGAAACTCGCTATATAAACTCAATGAGTATCAACTCCGAGTATGCTTCAAATGCAAAACACTGGCATTAAATGATGTATACATGGAAAATGACAACCAGGCACAATGATGTATACTAGTGCGACAGTTTTGGAATACATGTAATTGGTTAAAGCCATGAATCAAGAAAGGTTAAATTTTGTCAGCATTTGTAAACACAAGAAAATGCTAGAACAGTGCTGCTCTTGATTATTGATAATCTATATATCCTATACACAGCACTGCAGCACACTGTGACAAGACACATTGGATACCTAGAACAGTGCTGCTCTTGATTATTGATAATCTGTATATCCTATACACAGCACTGCAGCACACTGTGACAAGACACATTGGATACCTAGAACAGTGCTGCTCTTGATTATTGATAATCTGTATATCCTATACACAGCACTGCAGCACTCTGTGACAAGACACATTGGATACCTAGAACAGTGCTGCTCTTGATTATTGATAATCTATATATCCTATACACAGCACTGCAGCACACTGTGACAAGACACATTGGACACCTAGAACAGTGCTGCTCTTGATTATTGATAATCTGTATATCCTATACACAGCACTGCAGCACACTGTGACAAGACACATTGGATACCTAGAACAGTGCTGCTCTTGATTATTGATAATCTGTATATCCTATACACAGCACTGCAGCACACTGTGACAAGACACATTGGATACCTAGAACAGTGCTGCTCTTGATTATTGATAATCTGTATATCCTATACACAGCACTGCAGCACACTGTGACAAGACACATTGGACACCTAGAACAGTGCTGCTCTTGATTATTGATAATCTGTATATCCTATACACAGCACTGCAGCACACTGTGACAAGACACATTGGATACCTAGAACAGTGCTGCTCTTGATTATTGATAATCTGTATATCCTATACACAGCACTGCAGCACACTGTGACAAGACACATTGGATACCTACTTGAGCTGCTTTGTGGTGGTGGTTTCTGTGCGGCCGGAGATTTGATGTTGTTGACTGTGTTGTATGTATAAATGGGTGGGCGAGGAAAATGCTGAAATGACAAATATCCACATGTATCTGCTCCGAGCTGAGCCAGTATAACTCAGCTTGTCAGTAATCTGAGCTGAGCCAGTATAACTCAGCTTGTCAGTAAACTGCTCTGAGCTGAGCCAGTATAATGCAGCTTGTCAGTAATCTGCTCTGAGCTGAGCCAGTATAACTCAGCTTGTCAGTAATCTGCTCTGAGCTGAGCCAGTATAACTCAGCTTGTCAGTAATCTGTTCTAGCTGAGCCAGTATAACTCAGCTTGTCAGTAATCTGCTATGAGCTGAGCCAGTATAACACAGCTTGTCAGTAATCTGAGCTGAACTGAGCTGGTATAACACAGCTTGTCAGTAATCTGAGCTGAACTGAGCTGGTATAACACAGCTTGTCAGTAATCTGAGCTGAGTTGAACCAGTATAATGAAGCTTGTCAGTAATCTGCTCTGAGCTGAGCCAGTATAACACAGCTTGTCAGTAATCTGAGCTGAGCCGGTATAACACAGCTTTTCAGTAATCTGCTCCGAGCTAAGCCAGTATAACACAGCTTGTCAGTAATCTGAGCTGAGCTGAGCCAGTATAATGCAGCTTGTCAGTAATCTGCTCCGAGCTAAGCCAGTATCAACTTGTCAGTAATAAACCTATGCTCTGTTACTGTATTTTATTTGCCGATAAAAACAACTGACCTTGCACACATAAAAAAAGAAACAAGTTCAACTAGAAATGATAAATATGAGGAATAATGCCCCTGTTTGTATTGTGTAAAACAGGGGAAGCATGAGGTGATTTTTACATTACTTCATCCTTCCATTGTTTTATATCTCACAATGCAAACAATCTAAACACTTAATCCTTAATCATATCTTCAAATCATTAATTACCATTAACAGAATTTACTTATTTTTGTAGGGTCAGCTTTTGTGATTTGAAATATTAGCACATTTTCATGGTGAAGAGCTGCTATATTTATTAATGTAGTTAAGATTTTTTCTTCATCAAGAAATTAACATGGGGGGGGGGGGGGGGGGGGTCCATTCCACAAAAACATAAACGCAAACAAGGAGTAATTTGATATTGATCAGTCATGGAAATTTCATACCTGCCAACCTTAAACAGTAACAAAACAAACAAAAAGCATGGCGGAACAAGTGTGAGACCACCAGTCAGGCTGCAGGGGTAAAGTCCCACCAACCTCCAGAAAATCCACGCATTTCAAGGTCAATATGACAGCAAATTTATCCTTATTCCTAACTATCATCATTGCTCCATCCATTCTGATGTTGAAAATTCCATACCTTTATAGCCACCATTATTATTTTCAGTGATTTTTTTTGTTTTTCAAACTACCACCCCTCCTTTTGAATTGGGAAAAATTAGCGACATTTTCCTCAAATTGGGAAAAATCATTCATAGTAAATTAAAATGGTAAAGATGCATAAAATAATCAAATAACAATTTTTTTGTTTGAGGTTTATTTCAGATCTGATTTAAAATCATAAAATAAATCATTATTTAACATTAAATATGTATTGGAAGTCACACCTTGTATATATATTATTTACTTTTTCTAAGAAATACTTTCTATTGTCTAATTTCATAAAGAAAATAATAAATTATTAATTCACCAGCATTTGTACCCATAATCTTGTAAATATTATATTAATAATCAAGTTTCCAGAATGTCTCTCCTGTTTTGTATTTTTCGGATTTTAGTAAAACCCTATACTGTTGGCCACTTCCTGTTATTAGCCTGACCCTACATATAATGGCGGTCAAACTAAATTGTAAACAATATGGCTTAATGTGCATCTGGAAGCTATATACTTCGCTGCATATCTGCTTATATGGATGCCTCTATTGTTTTACATATTCTTTACAAAACCTTTTGCATGTGCAGTGGTTTGGAGAATAAAACTGAAGAAAAAAAAACGTATTTACTCTGTCAGAAATATACGGTAACCTTTTTTTTTAAATGGCCTAATTTCCCTAGATTTGAAATTGGGAAAAACATATATATATAAATGGGAAAAAATAGCTAATTTTAGTGAGGGGAAACTGCTGAATATCGGTGGCATTTTAGCCCCAAAAAAATCACTGATTTTAAAAGCAGAATAAAATCGATCAGATCCAGAAAAACAATAATTCACTTGGAACAATTCTGCTTACGTTAGAACAGTTGACAGGTATGAAGTTTTGCATTTCAAAATCTTCCTCTCCTGGGTATCTTAGTCATACAATTGAATTTGTCATATCCTTGCCACATGCAATATCATATCTTCATTAATTAAACTTTGCGACAGAAAAATAGCTTTGAGCTTATGTCTCAAAAAAACATCATAATCCATTGCTACATACATTTGGTTCTCTGAGATACTGAGCACAGCATTATTACGTACGTTTGGTTCTCTGAGATACTGAGCTTTCTCAACCAAGTAGTTAATGTCCGCTACCGGAGGAAACCGCATCAAACAAGTGAGGCATTGTGGGTAATCACTGGACAACACTGGAAGAAAACAAGCCTCCTTAAAAATCGTTACAAAATACACTGCAGAACAGTGCAATAGCAATATCCTTATTTTGAATATCAAGTACATTTTAAATATAATGACTCTGCTCATAACACAATCAATCACAATGAAATCATTAACTCCACTAAACTTTTCTTATATATTTGCATGAACTTGTATTATGAAATCATTACAAATGAGGGAATCCACAATGCATCATAAAGCAGTTTAATTCTATATATAGATTAACTCCTACACAGATCTCTGATGTACAACAACATGGCAACAAAGACAAAATCCACCAGTTCAAATCCAACACCATCGGCAAAGAGGGCATCCCACAGGGCTAGGAGGTCCTGCATGGGGAATTCCCGCCCAAACAGCAGTCTAATCCAACGTCTACAACATTAACAGATTACAATTAAAAAACTAGGAGGTCCTGCATGGGGAATTCCCGCCCAAACAGCAGTCTAATCCAACGTCTACAACATTAACAGATTACAATTAAAAACTAGGAGGTCCTGCATGGGGAATTCCCGCCCAAACAGCAGTCTAATCCAATGTCTACAACATTAACAGATTACAATTAAAAACTAGGAGGTCCTGCATGGGGAATTCCCGCCCAAACAGCAGTCTAATCCAACATCTAGAACATTATTACAACTACAGACAGAAACCAGGTAAATGTTAGTAATTATCAACAACAGATCTATAGTTGTTGTCTATTCTCTGATCCATCACCAAAGATTTCAGTCTAAATAAACTTAATTTCAAACTCATATATTCTTTTTTGGTTTGCAATGCTTTAAGGTCATGTAAAGAAATCAGCTCTGTGAAATTCTTCTGAGCTTCTCACATTCCGTAGATCTGCGGAGCTATCTCCAGCCTCTCTAGATGTCCGTGTAGCTCGACATCAAACTTCTTCAGAATGTAGTCTTGTATACGAGTCAGTTTGGCCACAATGGCAGAGGAGGAATTCAGGTCCTGGGGACGGGCAAATGGAACCGAATTAAGCCTCTCTCGGCTCTAAAATAAATATTTTACAAACGTTAAAATTGGGTATATGCATTCATAAAAGTATTACAGATCTGTATAAAGTGACAGTGAATCTGTTACTGCCTGGTATATGTATATGATGTGGGGGCAAAAGTGGATTAGATTTCTGATTTACTGAACGATTGCACTGCTGTGTAGGTATTAGTAGGTTCTTTTGATATTGCAGAATCATTAAAACAGAGGTTCATGGACCACACCACTCACCTTAGCAACTTCATTTTTCCAAAAAGAAAATCAAATTCCAATCATGGCCCACTCTAGTCTAAATGGTCTATAATGTTAACAAACACTACATGCTACATGAAAATGCTAGCTTTCTAAATCACCATAATGTACCCTTGCAGCTCTTGAGAGGAAACTTTTAGGTAAAACTTTAAACTCCTCTTGTGACGCCGTCCAAACTCTAGGGTTATAATAACGACAAACTTAATGCCTCATTCATACGGATGCGCATTAAATTTTACGTTGCATTAAATTTAATGCAAAGTAAAATAATGCACATTGAATTAATTCGAATTAAGTAACGTTCACACGGCGGTAATATTTAATGCACAGTAAACTAATGCGCATTAAATTTGTAACACTATGCATTTCTAAATTATGGGTGCGCAAAATAAAGAATAGATTATATCATTGAAAGTTATTTTTATAGATACATGTATTTTAAGGAATATTGTGTAGATACACAGAATTCATTGTTGAAAACACTAACATGTTTACAATATACATGTTAATGATCTACACACAAGGAATTTTATCGTGTTTGTTTTTATATGTTCCCAAGAAATCACTTGTCAGTTCCTCCGACGACCAGCATTCAATCAAGACAGTGCATGTATATTGCTTTTTCTTCACACCTCAGAACGTTGCTTTCGCTATTTCGCTGACTAATGATGTGACAGGATATCTTTATTACGTATTACAAATCTACTACTACGTCATATGGTATAAAATTTAAACAATGGGCAGCATATTTGTTAAAAAAAAAAAAAATTATTATCACCATTTCAAAACATTTTTATCATATCTAAAAGCAATTTCTTCCATATGTATTTCTCTGACAGTATGCCTATGCAGAGCACAGATTTACATCTGACATCATCTACATGTATAATGATATGCTGTTTGTACATGACTTTCAGTGATTACTATCATTTTGATTAGTTTTTCGCTCAAAAATAACATTAAGATCTATAGCTGACCATGGGCATAATGCATTCTTCCGAGGAAAATTTTTCAGACTATTACATTATATATTCCTTCATAGAAATTGAAACCCCTATTGTAGACTTGAGATTTCAGTTCAGGTGAGCTAGAACAAACTACATCTATCTTCAATAATCTGTAATAGTCAATCGGTACACACACACCGTGTAAACTGAATCAGGAAACTTGGTGCGTTCAGTACTAGTACCTTATTATATGTCAAGTCTTTGGAATTGTACCACGGTTCCACTGTACCCATGATCTGACTCAGCAGGGCACTGTAGGAACAAAGTCAAATTTATAGGTCAGTTTTTTCCTTACTTTGTTGTAGTGAGAATTCTGTACAAGACAACATGAAAACAAAGTTTACAAACATGGAGAAAGTGCTTTGTTAAGAAGTTACACAAAGCACTAGGATAAAACATTGAGTTACTCTTGTGATGTCAATCAAACGAAACACGAAATTTACTTATTTCAGAGAAATTTTCTGTGTAATTAAAATCACTACATATCATAAATCCATTTCCTATGTAACTTGCAAGACAAGTTCTGACTGGTTTACAAGCCAAGTGTAAATTTCAGTATGCCTTGCTTAAGTCAAAGATACATGTAAAAAAAAAAAAAAGGGATTTCACAATGCAATGTGCATCCACACACACACACACACACACACACACACACACACACACACACACACACACACACGAAGAAAATCTTATTTTTAGCACTCTTGTTCCTTCGACAATGTATTTGTCACAGTTCAATATATCATGACATCATATTATTTACCCCCGGCTTGTAAATCATGTAAAATATCTTTCCTTATTTTAATCACTAAATAATTACATGTAATATCATTTGGTTACATTGGAAATAAATTTGTAATACAGGTTACCAAGAATTTACGAGGACTTACCCCCGGTTGTATACCACACACTCTTCAGTGTTGGGCTGTATGGAATAAAACCCGGGCTAAATTCCCCGTAAACCCGGATAACTAATAGTCTCTTCCACATTGTATATACCTCATAAGGACGTGAAAGTTTTACACCCTATGCCAACAGAGGGCAAAAATCCTTGCAACCATTTGAAAGTTCTGATCTTGTGAATCAATTTTCACCTACCGATTCATCGTAATCATAAATGAAGAAACTTACTAAGCATCATGCTCTAAATATGCAGGATCCATAATCTCTTTCACAATATCCCTGAAAAGGGGAGAGAAAAAGTTCAAATAAATATCTATTGATGCAACAATGAACAAATAATTTTTGAAACATGAATGAATTACACAAGATAATACCAAAACATTGGGATTTACAATTAGAAATACACATGTAGTATATATTTCTTTAATGACATAAAATTACACAATCAAAATACCACCCTTGGCAAGAGTTTAAAAAAGTTAAGGGTAGATTCAGAAGTGTTAGTAAAACAGCATCAACTTCATGCAAGAAAGAAAATTAACTTTATACAATCTCCTAATCCTGTAAATGCATAGACCTACATGTATTAGCAGTAATTTAAATCATCAACAATGTGTATTTTACAGAAATACTCATTACAAATGATTAGTAACAAAAATGTGTGCTAAAAGTTTATGTTATAATTTCAGAAGTCTTTCTGCAATTGTTGATTAAAGTTTTAAAAGTCATGAATAGAATTTATGTCCAGGTGTTTTGTAATAAATGCTTTAGATTTCATAATAATCTGAGCAAAAAGGAGTTCAGAATGATTTTTCAAATAAAAGATATTTTTCAATGAAATATATACTAGTAGTGTAAAACACGAAAGTTGACTGATTTATTATAGCACTGCGCTGTTCTAGCTTAAATATATATCAGAGATTTTTTTAACTGGCAAAACTACAGAAGCAAGCATTGAATAGTAAAAATGATATCCCTCTTCTCCTTTATGATTTCTGTCACTAAGTAATGAATTATTGATTACACAAATAAAATTTAAGCTACTTCATCTTTGATATAGAAGAGTTTCAGAAAACTTGGACAGATGCAGAAGCAGATACATAATGATGTCTGGTTTATAATTAGGATTATACGCTTACCATCACCAAATGCAAAAAGACAAAATTACATTCGAAAGTATTTTTGTAATTTCTAAAATGGCTAACCTGTCTGGGGCATTAATCTGTCTGTAAAAATTATCGGTACAAACTTCTTAGTTCAAACATTTAAAGTGAAAATAAAGCTGGTGGACCATAAGGTTCTCAATTTCAATTAATTGGTACAATCTGCCATCGAGTATTTTGTACCCATAACTAAAAATTCTTCCTCTTTATTATCAAGTTCGTTATATAGGGTTATTGAACTTATATTGGTGAATATTGGCACAAGTTGGCTGTCAAAATGCACGCGCTTGCGAGTGCATTTTGACAGCCAACTCGTGCCAATATTCACCTATTAAGTTCAATAACCCTTTTATTATATAGCTAAAGTATTTAGTTGTTAAATTATATCCCTTTTCACTCAAACTACTCCAAAATAGACGAGAATTCATCAATATTGGCATCTATGGTGAAGATGTGCAATAACAGCATGCATTTCTTAACTGTTCAATATTTAACCCGTCATTAATGCATGAAGCAAACTGATTTTGTAAATGGGGACATCATAATTTATGTACAGTAAAACATTTTGCTTAAGTAAATATCAAATACCACCTGTCAGATTCGGAGGACCGTCGTCTGCCATTTTGGCTTGTTTACGTCCTTACGGTAACGTCAATATTGAACGCTCATACTCGGAATGTTTCGGGCGCATACAATTTACGCAATGCAAAGTTAGCATTCAATAAATTCTCAGGATATTGAATGCTAACATTCTCTAGATTTTACGCAGACTATTTAGACTATTTATTTAGACTATTTATTAGCTATATAATAAATCATTATACAGTATACTGTTCTATGTATAAATCCAATATAAGTGAGATCATACGTGACATTTCTCAACAATATATATACAAGTACATTTCAGGTATATTTCATTTGCATCCTTTCATGTTTCTACACAAAAAATCAAGGGTAAATATTACCAGATCTAGGTCTGTTTTAGAGTTAGCATAGTCGTGATCGTTCCTTGTGTAAAATCAATATTCATGTATTACAGAAGGTTGTATATATGGACATTACTAAGTTATTGCAGCGAAGAAGAATAGAATATTTCAGTACTGAAGAGATGAGAGAATAGTTTTAATATTTCAGTATTGAAGAGATGATAAAATAGTTTTAATATTTCAGTACTGAAGAGATGAGAAAATAGTTTTAATATTTCAGTACTGAGGAGATGATAGAATAGTTTTAATATGTCAGTACTGAAGAGATGATAGAATAGTTTTAATATTTCAGTACTGAGGAGATGATAGAATAGTTTTAATATTTCAGTATTGAAGAGATGATAAAATAGTTTTAATATTTCAGTACTGAAGAGATGAGAGAATAGTTTTAATATTTCAGTACTGAAGAGATGAGAGAATAGTTTTAATATTTCAGTACTGAAGAGATGATAGAATAGTTTTAATATTTCAGTACTGAGAGAATAGTTTTAATATTTCAGTACTGAAGAGATGATAGAATAGTTTTAATATTTCAGTACTGAAGAGATGAGAGAATAGTTTTAATATGTCAGTACTGAAGAGATGATAGAATAGTTTTAATATTTCAGTACTGAAGAGATGAGAGAATAGTTTTAAAGACAAATGACAAGAAACGTTGTGGATGTGCTTTATGCTCTTTATTTTCTATGAAATATTTAATGGGGGTAAACCCATAAGACCTGTGTCACTGTAACCCTTCATAATGATAATTGTTGGGAATCTGACGAAATCGGTGATTGTTTTGTATCATGACAATGACAAGTTACTGCAGCAAAGAAGGTAAGAAAAATATTTGGATCTATCAGAGCAGGGGATAAAAAATTTTCAAGCCTGAAGTCTAGGACTAGTAAATTCCATACTCAGACTTGGACTCGGTAATTAGAAATGCTGGAAGTCTGAGAGATTTGCCTATTATGATCTATTATTGTATAAATAATTGATGAAGGAAAATAAAAATGACTGCATTTCAAAATGAAATACAAGTTAAGGAGGTACTCTACATTGTCATATTGGCTGATTTCCTTTTAAAACATGGATGAACATATAAGTATCAGCAATACTTGCCTATTCATTTCAAAATTCATCGCCTAGCCAAGTAGCTCAGTAGTTTAGCACTTCGACTACTAACTGTAGATCGCGGGTTCGAGTCCAGCAGGGGTTTTAAATTTTTTCCCCAGATCATTGCTTTCTACTAAATCTGCATTTTTTGACTAAATAAAGTAATTTGAAAGTTTTTAATTTCAAAATAATGTTGTACATATGCTCCACTTTTCATTCATATCAAATTTCTCTGGTGTAGCATACATCCTTAAAGTCCATTTTAAACTCTATATATTTCATTTTCTTGCATGTGACCCATCAAGATAGATTGCCGAAGACGCCAATTTGAATTAAAAAGATTGAAACTTTAAATACTGGTTTTGTTTTAGCCATTTGATGATGCAATATAAAAACAATAACAAATTTCAAAATTCAAGCTGGACTTGAATATTTCCCTGTGGGACTTGGCAAAAATTGGTCCCTGAAGTTCCGAACTTGAGCATGTGAAAAAAAAAATTCAACCCCTGCAAAGATCAAACTCAGGTCCCGTTCATTACTAGATATGTGATCTAACCACTGAGCTACTCAGACCAATAATATTACTCATACAGGAACTCTTTATATTGAGGAGATAAAAATAGTAAGTGTTGTAGAAAAATGGCAGAAACGTCGCATATGATCTTGAATACTTACAGTAGTACTTTGATTATTAAACGTCAATATTTTTCTATTAATAGCTTAATACACAGCTTAGTTGTTTAGTAGTACTGATAGTAATGTCCATATACTGCAGACCTGTTAAATTAAGGTGATAATCGAAAGATAGGGTCGTTTAGTAACAGCTTTCTTACTTTATAGAAATTAAAACTATTTATTCAGTAACTTCATTCAAATTTCAGGTAAATGGCATTAAGAAAGGAAAATTTATCTATGTTTTCCACAGTATGAATGTGTTGCAGCTTTAGCATTTTCAATGGTATCCCTGTTTCGAAACATGTCATAACAGTTGCTGGAATTGTTCACTTCAACCTCTAAAAGTGAACAAATGTACACTGTTCAAGTCTGCTTTAACAACTTGTTGGAATTAAAGTTCATTTTCATGTCAGTGTCCTATACAAAATGAAATCGGTATTTAGAATGAACTGAGATGACAGAAGACTTACTCTAGCGTTTCTACTTCTGCAGCATGTAGAAAAGCCTGGTGATCACAATGCAGCACAAATATCAGCGGAGCCAGCAGTTCGTGCATTCCCTAGAATAAGTCAGGTACTAAATAACAAGGCGTGTACATGTACAAAATAACAAGGTGTGTACACATGTACAAAATAACAAGGCGTGTACACATAAACAAAATAATATCGTTGTAACTAATTTGAAGTGTACTTAGTACTGCCTAATGAGATCAGATGATAACAGATAATCTTGTACTTAGTACTGCCTAATGAGATCAGATGTTAACAGATAATCTTGTACTTAGTACTGCCTAATGAGATCAGATGTTAACAGATAACAGAATCTTTAGATATACTACTTCCCATACCCTTACGGTTTCAAAGCTTTCCCAAGTTTCAAATGTAACTTCTATTTCTTTTTTTTTCAGAGTAACTTAATTTCTTTTAAGTTCACGTAATTGAAAACAGATCAAGGCACTTAAAAATTCACAGCATTCCCAGGCAACATGATAGTGACTATAAATTCATTAAATTGTTCGCGTGTCATCTTCTCACCCAGATCTTTTTATAGTGTCCACTACACTGATACCCATGCAAACACAGCCAGTTACACGCACCTCACTTGTTTATCTCTAACAAACTTTTGGCTAAGGGATAATTAATGGGAAAATAATGCTGAATAGTTTGTTCTCTAATATCCAAAATGATGAGTTTAGTTATAGAAAGGTTATAATAAGAAACATCTTACACAAGTAACGCAGGGAAGTGAACCAATCAATTTTCATAAATATCACCATCAACAAACTTGAGTATGTCAGAATCAGATAGAATGCATAGCTTTATGGAATCAGGCAAGATATGAGCTGCAGGATCTATATATATATATGTGTTTCAACAACATATAGCAGCAGAAAGTTTTCAAGGCTTGCTCAATCTATAATTATTTTGCCAAGCCATTAAAATTTGAACAAAGCATGGACATCATTGTCAGTAAAGCAACTACAAATCTAAGTTCTTCTTAACAATGTGCAAAATTAATAACAAGAGCAGGACAAATACATATCAAACGCACAGACTGATCTCTGTAAAAACGAGTATTAATGGCAACATTTTGAAACAACTTTTTTTTTCTTTTTTTTTTTTGCATATTCTAGTATTAGTTGGCAATATTTGATTAATTATAATAAGTTTTGGAGGAATTTGAGAGTCTAACTATGGTTAGTTTTGGAGAAATTTGAGAGCCTCACTATGATTAGTTTTGGAGCTAGACAGCTTACAAGTTGACCCCATGTGACTTTGAATTTTCTTTGATGTCAATTGTATTAGTTAAAAGTATCTCTAGCCCCAAGGGCTATGAAATGTAAAATAAATTTCCTGTTGTGCATATCTATATAATATAAGCTAAATTCTAATGTTCAGCAATGGTATAAAACAAGACATGTTCTTAAAATATCGAAGTACCGGCCCATACTGATGACAAACTTTACGTACATGTTATATTATTTAATACATACATGTAATATATGTTATATTATTTACATACATGTAATATATGTTATATTAACACTTTAAGACTATTTTGGACCCGCACTTCCTACTTGGGAGATGTCACACACATTTATGCGAATCTGACATGGTATGGGACACAGGTTTGTAGAACTTTTTCTTATTACAACAAAGTTGTTATTTCTGATTTTTCCTGGCTGGCAACATTAGTAACAAAAGGATAATACAATATTTAATAGAGGGTGTTTTCATGTGTTTGTAAGCATTTGTAATTGCCATATGATTTTCACAGTCATATATTTATAATAATCATCACAACTGTTGCAATTCTGGCTTCCCTATAAGCTTTCTGGGCTTATCAGCACATGTGTCTGCTTGTAATTGTGTAAGAATATAGAGACTTTAACTCGAGCTTTAATATGCTGGAGTGGAAAATTGTATATTTCCAGCATGGTAATGATTTCATATCAAGGGTAGATGACAATCTCAAACGCTGTATATTTCCAATCTTGCAAATTAATGTTCTGCCATCTTATCATGTTTTTCTTGGTTTTGCCATCGATGTCAATAAGCCCAGTTTTGTCAGAGAGCAGTCGATATGTGTTCGAGTGAGACATTAATGCCCCAGTGAAAAGCACAGCCTTGGTAGGGTATTCCTGTCACATGTAAAACAAGCCTGTATCTGAATAATGTTATCATCAGTTCTTGTGTTTACAGGTCAAAGGATCAAAAGTCAATATCAAAAGGTTATCAAAGGTGGTACTATCAGAAATTCTTCTTCGTGATCACTACAACTAAATATCAAGGACAGCTCTCTTAAAGCTCAATGTTTAAAGTTTCTTCTTTGAAGGTCAATGTCATTTTTTTCTCTTATTTGTAAATTTCTTTTTCTTCAATCATTTTGTTATATTTTCATGTACTATATTAATTTTATTCTGTCATAACTGACCTTTGCTAATAAAGGCATTGTGTCTGCTGCCTAATCCTATTTATGTATTTTCTATATAGACATGAATAAAATAATGTTGAAATTCAAGGTCAATGTCAGTGGTGTAAACTGTTGCATTATCTCCAACAGACTGCACTCCAACACTACATACTATTAACAGATTCATTTTTCATGGTTTAGCATGCTAAAGAAATAATATACCTGTTTATAAGATAGCTCTGTATTTGTTTTACAAAAGCAAAACAAAATATTGATCATCATCTCTTGAATGTCAGCCTTTTGAAAAAATGCTACTTCAGGGAAACTAAAAAAAAAAATCAAGGAACAAAATACAAGAAAAGTAAATTGAAAATGAAAGTCAGAGACGGTGAAAGGGCACCTGCCACAACACTGAATAAAAATATTTAACAAAAAGGGTCAAAACATGGCAGCAATGGTTTGCCACGTGGACAGATCCTTTAGAAAGAGCAAACAGTAGCTGTCCTTATTTGACTATTATAGCAAAAATACTTCCACCTCACCTTAGTAGCATGAAGTGATGGCACACAGTGGCAGACACATACTCTTAATGCCAAACCTATGTTTTTTGTACGAGTTCTCAAAATCCAAAATATTTTCCTTTATACAAAGGCTACATGTACTTACATGGGGAAAAGGACTAAAAATATCATTTAGAATCAGCAAAAAATTAAACTATTTCAATCATGGCTTTAATGACTCATCAAAGAAGAAAATGTGATTTTTTTCTTTCAGGTTCATGCTTGGTGAGAAACTGTTGATTATTTTCAGAGACAGAAATTGAAAACAGAGCATAAACTGGCATGTGAAAATCCACAGAATAAATAGGTAATATGTACTTATAGCTGTTTGAAACAAGGAAAATAAATTGTACTCTGTATGCAACATTTACAGAAAACAACCATGATAAATGTGACAATTACATGTACACAAGCTAGATGCTTTGAAGTCATTGAATACGCAAGTGGATTTATTATGTCTGAATTTCAGAAACTTGTACCAGTGCTGTTATAAACAAAACACAACATTCCAGCACTTTTCTGTGTAAAGCCAGCTTATTTTTCTAGCAGTTGAATGGTAAAATGTTTTTCTACTTTTCAGAGTTACTACCCATATCTAAACCAGTTCCCACTAAACAATATTATATACAGTACACAAACAGAACTGAGAATTCTAAAATTGTTCTCTACCGGTAATCATCGCCTCACGAAGGGTCAGCATTTGTGCAGCAGTGTGTTTTTCTCGTAACTTTAAACATATATAAATAGTTTGAATAAAAATGTTATTCATATATACATGTGCAAGTTTTATTTAATGATAGATTGATCCCATAGAATTTAGAGGTCTTGTGCTCAAATTTTAACGATGCTTTTCATTGGTTCTAGTGTCAGGAGATTTCACCTGTGAGAATTTAAACAATGTGAAAGATACATTGCATATTTGACCTCATTAGTAAGGACTGGAAGTTTGAAATATAATATAAACACATCCTCTTGTTATTTTCACTAGTTCTATATAAGTTTTTACAATTATATTCTCCCTCACTTTGTTCGTCCGAATATAAATTAATTAGATGCTAATTACCAAAAAACAAGAAACTATATAGTATAAGTAGGATGGCAGCTCGCTAGCACTTTATTCATCACTCGTAATGTCCTTAAGAAATATATCGCAAACAAAACTACTCATGTTAATACACATCAATATATACACAGATTAATGTCATCTGATAAATGGTTACTATCCGCCATAGAAATATTGTAAAATTTACCTGTACGTAGAACTAGCGAGCGTGCTTAGAATGCCGCACAAACACATGTTCGCCTATTTATATGCCTTCACCACGTGACCAATACAAATGATATTCGAACCCGACTACCTATAAAACACCCGCATATAATTATAATTATATTCTCCCTCACTTTGTTCGTCCGAATATAAATTAATTAGATGCTAATTACCAAAAAACAAGAAACTATATAGTATAAGTAGGATGGCAGCTCGCTAGCACTTAGAAAAACAAAGAGAGAAAAATCTAATGGCGGAAGTAACACATTTGTTATTAATTATATAAACAAAAGTGAACAATATATAAACCTTTCATATGTTCAAATTTTTGGTAACATGAAGTTGCTTTTGCACACAATCTTTAATGTAGTTGTCCCTTGAAAAATCCGATTTCCATCGACCATGAATTTTTAACAACCTGTCACTTACGCCGCTTGAAGCCGCTGAAGTAGCGCCGCCACTTCGTAGACTGTGTAAACCAAACAACTTTGAATTCAAACCAATGGACGATAAAGCACTAAGTAGTATTTCTCGTGCTCTAGTATAAGAAATGGGTTTGTTAATCTCACAAAGCTTATAACGTTTTGATGACTTGTAAAAACGTATAGATCGAAAGATGAAATCGTCAGGTTTTTCAGTAATACCTGCAAGTTGTAAATAGTGCTTTAACCAAAAAACAGGACAGGTTGATTTACCTGTGCTTGCAATTAAAACATCATTACCTCGTCTATATACGTCTGTCTTGCTACTTTCAAGATGAACAGACATACTATAAAAAAGACAGATTTATCAATGCAAAGTTGTCCCACAACTTTCCACCTTGAGACTTAAGATATAGTTCATGCATGCCCCATTCAATTACATTTGATTTTCTGAAAACGCACATGGTGCCTTATCTCTAATTCATATTTAGCTCACAAAATCCCACTTCGTTTCAATTCAAAATTCTCTTAGTATACACAAGAAAACGCACATGGTGCTTTGTTTACAATTTCATATGTAGCTCATAAGGTATATGCACATGGTGCTCAAAATACTGCTCTAGAATTCATATGCACATGGTGCCATGCAAGATATGACATGTGGTTCATGGAACCTTGTTGATCATCCATATGATCTATCTAAAATCAACTCTCAGCACTAGAACATTACTAGCAAACTTATATGCCGCAAAAATACTGTTTATATCTGATCCAGCTTTGAAAAAATTTTTTGGATTATTATACTCAATAAATCCTTTTACAAAATAATGAAAATTGTTTTGCTTTGCATTCCAAATCAGAGGCCAAAACATTGAAAATTCAAAAATCCTGTCTGAAACACCCCAGTCATCAAAATCGTAAATTTTGCTTAACTCATCTGCTAACGAGTTCATATTTCTAGGAATCCATTCCACTTCCAATTTTACTGAATGTGTTACACACAATCCAAACATTTCCAAAGCGAGCTGATGCAGCTCAAAATTCATACTTCCTTTACATGCAATCAGTACAACATTTTGATTATCTGTATATACTTTCACAAGTTTCCCTGATAGATAACTGTGTAAACTCTCAATAAGAATACAGATAGTTTTTAACTCTCGCCACGTAGAACAAAAAAGTCATTTGGCGCGAAATTGCCTCTCCGTTTGTCGTAGGGCTTGCTTCGATAGGAGCGTTTCCTAGCAGCACGACTAACAGCGTAACGAAGCTTAGTAGCATCTTCGGTGTCGTCCGCTAAGGGGTCGTCAAGGTATTCACTCACGGTATCCCATCCGTGCCGGTCTGCAATCTTTAAAATCTTGTTTCTTTGAAGTATTGCTGCTTGTTCCTCTTTTACGATGTCTGCTGCTTTCTGAAAATCACACTCCTGAATCAACTTTCCTAGCTCTGACAACTTGGAATATCTTGCTTGATTAAAGTTAAACTGAATCTTGTGTCCCTCGTGTTTGAATTCGAATCCTGGTGACCCGTTAACTGAAACTGTTGGTTCCTCCACGTGCGGCACGTTTTTCCCCGCGTTGCTTTTTGTCAACTTTTCTGTAAGGCCCGTTATAGTGCTCACAATAACATTGCTCTGCCTTTCTAAAGCTTTGTTCAGTGAAGAACTGAATAAAGAAACGGCCTCTTCATTAGATAAACCAAATTCTTCTCCCGGAGTTTCCATGCAATGGTCACTTTCAGCCATAGAGTTTTTGTAGTGTATAAAATTTACCTGTACGTAGAACTAGCGAGCGTGCTTAGAATGCCGCACAAACACATGTTCGCCTATTTATATGCCTTCACCACGTGACCAATACAAATGATATTCGAACCCGACTACCTATAAAACACCCGCATATAATTATAAGTATGGACAGTTGCAAGTACGATTTTATTATGAGATGTATTTTAGAATACTTAGCCCATTTATATACGAGTAAATATACTGAACTTTAACCCAGAGATAATTAGAATAAATTGCCTATTTAACATATTACAATACAATATTGAGTATCATTAGTTCAAATGTGCTCAAAAAGTGTCTTAACTGAAGGGAGATAACTCTTATTGTAACTATATGCTTCACTGAATTGTATGTTACATGCAAGTAATAAATGGATGAGTTTACACCAAGACTTGGTGCTATATATGTACTGAATTTATTTACCACTACAGTCTACTCCATATATATTAAAATTCAGGGGAACGACCTGAATTGTTCATTATATCCTAAGTTCAATATAACCAATGCTGAATCATAAGAATAATGTTAGGGCTGTTCCAGAAATGATCAAATGGGGGGGTCGGGCGGCAAATGATATTTTTTTGTGTGGGTGGTCGCATTTTTTCATATTTTATTTGGTCCGTGGTTGGACTGTTAAAAAAATATTTGTTATGGGTAGTGGTTAGTTTCTATTGTTTTATTTTGTGCCACGTGGGTGTTGAGTTTTCAGAATAGTTTTATTGTCGCTCTTGTCGTGTTGGTTACAAAACGTTGGAGGGAAAATTGAAAACGTGCTTTCGAAATCGGAAATCGGAAGTAAGATAGAACTATTCGAGTTGTCGCTCTTTGCAGCGCATAACTTTCCATTACGGCACTCTTCAAATTAGAGGCGCGTTTAGTAGGGTCCCTTTGGACGTGATGGCGGCGAACTCTGTTCTGTAGATTATTACAGTTTACAGTGCATCGATTTTGGGAATATTTTGAAACCAATAGGTATTCCGTTTTCTAATAAAAATAGGCAAACCTTAGTTGATTTATACGAATGTACCGATGCGTTATATTTATCAGTCAGTGTGATGGTGATATAGAGGCCTCCGGGCGCGGGCTCAATTAGAAGATGAACGATTCGTGGAAAAACATATCCATACCCATTTCATGATAATAGCATCGTTTGGACTCCCAATCTTTCCAACATTCCCACCATAGATGCCTTTGATTGTTGATGTGACATCGTTTCTTCAGAACTACTGTGATACAATGTCGTAAAGGCATTACCGCGTCATTGACTAGAATGTTTGTCCCGAAAACCTCGCGAGATTTGTACCCATTTCATTTTTAAAAATATTTTTGTGGTGGGTCTGGTTAGTTTTTTTTTTAATTAGATGGGTCATTGTAAAATGAGTTTATCAATTTGATGGGTCATGGGGTAATTTTTTATTTTTTTTTATGGGTGCTTGGTATATACAAAAGGTGCCTCCCGACCCCCCCCCCCCCCCCCCCCCCCCCCCATGTATTTATTTCTGGAATAGCCCTTACTGGGGATTTATTTTTACTTCAGTATAACAGATAGTTCAATATAAGCGACTTCAATATAAATGGACTGGACTGTACATAGTAACTAAGCCTGTATCATTCTGGGGACCTCTCTGGCTCTACACAGCAATAACCAAATAATGGAACAGGAAATCGAAACAATAAACCAAACATTTTTTGTGCATCCAGTGACCTCAAGATTATTTTTGCTACAATACTCGCATGCAAAAGACAGCTATCCTAAATACATAGTACATAGAAATCCACAAAGAGAAGAATTCAGATCATATATTGAAGCACATCTCTTGGGTCTTTTTTAAGAAATCATTTTATTTCATTACTAATATGTTGAATAAATGCAATGTTTCACGATATAAAAAAAATCCTCCACTTTTGTGATAACCATTTTTAATGTGAAAAGATTATAGCTTTAATGTTTGATCATGTTGATTGACAAAATTTTCAAATGCTTCAATAACAATTTTTTTCTTCTCTTTAGGAGAAAATCATATGGATAGGATATATAAAATGAAGTTCCACCTGTCGATAGGAGGTATCAGCATTTAGTTTTGCAAAAATAAACAAAATATCCACCATCAAGTTCCGCACTTGGTTCGACTGGAAGAATGCAATCCTTGGGTACCTTGTCAAGCAAAGAAAAACGCTCCATGATTAATAATTAGTCCCACAGGAGTGTGATATAAAGTGTCGTATATATACAAGAATTTGATCTCACACAGTCAAAATATTAAATAAAAAAGGATATATATGCAGCTCACAAGTGATTTGTGAATCAATATGAATATACATTAAATAATTATGCAGTTCCAAAATATATTGAAGGCATTCACAAATCACAAGTTTGTAAATCAATATATTTTAGAAATTGCATATATATCCTTTTATTTTTTATTCAACTACATAATCCTTCATCTGATTTCCAATGTCTTTCTTACAACTGATGTCAATATGAATAGCAAGAGTTGTTAGTAAAATCCTGTGTATCAAATTCTTCTTCTCCATAGATCCAGATTTGATGGTCCTGCACTACAGTCACTGTGTCAAAATATATCAACATACATGTGCAACAGTTCAGGATGCAGTTACATATCGACACTTATTAGAGGCCAATATTCACACACACACATAGCTGGGTACTTTAATCAGACATCTAACATTTAAACAAGACAAGAACATCTTATGTGATGATTTTACAGAAGGTTTTAAAGTATGACATCATTACAAAATGTACTTACGTTCTGATGACATCCTGTTTGATTGTCAGACGGAGTTCATTGTCCAGGAAAAACTGATTCCAGGGACTCTGTAACAAAAATCAGTCATATCAAGCATGTCCCCATCATATACTTATATCAAGCATGTCTCCTACACAGACTATCATATCAAGCATGTCCCCATCATATACTTATATCAAGCATGTACCCTACACAGACTATCATATCAAGCATGTCCCCTACACAGACTATCATATCAAGCATGTCCCCTACACAGACTATCATATCAAGCATGTCCCCTACACAGACTATCATATTAAGCATGTCCCCTACGCAGACTTATCATATCAAGCATGTTCCCTACACAGACTATCATATCAACATCTATCTAAATACAGCAAAATATTTACATACACATGCATATACAATGTATGCACACACATACATTGTATATATTCATTTTAAAACGTAAAATCATATTAACTGAAAATTGGTTAAATTTCTCTCCCTTCCCAAAAGAGAAAATAGTGTAAATATCTCTCTCTTTCTCTCATTCATTACCTCTTCAGCCTGTGACAGAGGATTGTTAACAACTAAATCTGAGGTACTAGGATCCATTGCTTTCCTGGGATTTATGATCAGCTACAAAGGATATCATATACATATCACTACAAAGGTCAATATTTACATATCACTACAAAGGTCAATATTTACATATCACTACAAAGGTCAATACTTACATATCACTACAAAGGTCATTACAGTGAAACCTGTCTAATTCAACATGCATGGGGATAACAAAAATTGTTAAAAAAACTAAGAGGCCAATGGGCCACATCGCTCACCTGAGTCACCTTGGCCCATAGCTAAAGATTTTCCATATATATTTGCATGTAAAACTTTGGTCCCTATTGTGGCCCCAACCTACCCCCGGAGACCATGATTTGAAAAACTTGAATCTGCACTATGTCAGCAAGCTTTCATGTAAATGTAGACTTTACTGGCCCAGTGATTCTTCAGAAGAAGATTTTTAATGATTTTCCCTATATGATTGTATGTAAAACTTTGATCCCCTATTGTGGCCCCATCCTACCCCTGGCGGCCATAATTTGAACAAGAGGCCCATGGGCCACATCGCTCACCTGAGTCACCTTGGCCCATATCTGAAGACTTTCCATATATAATTGCATGTAAAACCTTAGTCCCTATTATGGCCCAAACTACCCTTTGCATACTTGAATCTACACTACGTCAGAAAGCTTTCATGTAAATGTCAACTTCTTTGGCCCAATGGTTCTTGAGAAGAAGATTTTTAAAGCTTTTTCCTATATTTGTATGTAAAACTTTGACACCCCCCCCCACTTGTGGCCTCATCCTACCCCCAAGGGGCCATGATTTGAACAAAGTTGAATCTGTACTATGTCAGAAAGTTTTCATGTAAAAATCAGCTTTTCTGGCTCAGTGGTTCTTGAGAAGATTTTTAAAGTTTTTCCCTATATATTTGTATGTAAAACTTTGATCCCCCCTTGGGGCCCCATCCTACCACCGGGGGTCATGATTTGAACAAACTTGAATCTGCAATATGTCAGGAAGCTTTCAGGTAAATTTCAGCTCTTCTGGCCCAGTGGTTCTTGAGAAGAAGATTTTTAAATGACCCCACCCTATTTTTGCATTTTTGTGATTATCTCCCCTTCGAAAGGGACATGGCCCTTCATTTGAACAAACTTGAATCCCCTACACCTAAGGATGCTTTTTGGCGAGTTTGGTTGAAATTGGCATGGTGGTTCATGAGAAGAAGATGAATATGTGAAAAGTTTACAGACAGACAGACAGACGCCGGACAAAATGTGATCAGAAAAGCTCACTTGAACCTTCGGCTCAGGTGAGCTAAAAAACTTGAATCTGCACTATGTCAGGAAGCTTTCATGTAAATTTGTTCTTTCCTAGTCTAGCGGTTCTTGAAAAGATTTTAAAAGATTTTCTCCCTATATATTTGTATGGAAAACTTTGATCCCCTATTGTGACCCTATCCTACCACCGAGGCCATGATTTGAACAATCTTGAATCTGCATAATGTCAGGACACTTTCATGCAAATTTGTACTTTCCTGGCCCAGTGGTTCTTGAAAAGAAGACTTTTAATGATTTTCCCTATATATTTGTATGTAAACTTAGATAACCTATTGTGGCCCCATCCTATCCCCGGGGCCATGATTCTAACAAACTTGAATCTGCAACATGTAAGGAAGCTTTCATGTAAATTTGTACTTTCCTAGTCCAGTGGTTAAGATTTTAAAAGATTTTCCCTAGAATATAATTTGCATGTAATTAACTTTGATCCCATATTGTGGCCTCATCCTACACCCGGGGGACATGATTTTAACAAACTTGAATCTGCACTATGTCAAGAAGCATTCATGTAAATCTCAGCTCTTCTTGCCCAGTGGTTCTTGAGAAGATTTTAAAAGATTTCCCCTATTTATTCCAATGTAAAACTTTGATTCTCTATTGTGGCCCCAACCTACCCCCGGGGGCCATGATTTGAACAAACTTGAATCTGCACTATGTCAGGAAGCTTTCAAGTAAATTTCAGCTCCTCTGGCCCAGTGGTTCTTGAGAATTTTTTTTAAATGACCCCACCCTATTTTTGCATTTTTTGTGATTAAATTTCAGCTCCTCTGGCCCAGTGGTTCTTGAGAAAATTTTTAAATGACCCCACCCCATTTTTGCATTTTTATTATCTTCCCTTTCAAGGGGGCATGGCCCCTCATTTGACCAAACTTGAAAGCCCTTCACCCAAGGGTGCTTTGTGACAAGTTTGGTTGAAATTGTTTCGGAGAAGAAGATGAAAATGTGAAAAGTTTACAACGATGACGACAGACAACGGTCAAATTTTGATCAGAAAAGCTCAAAAGCTAAAAACAATGAAAATGAAAATAAGTATCAGAGTGCCCAATTAAAAGGACTGCACAAGTGCAAATGATCTAAACAATTCAAAACAATGTAAAATTAATTTATGAACAATTATGCTCACTTTATTTCATGTAAAACTCAAAAATGTCATGTTAGGGCATTTCAAGATCAAAGTTTACTAGACATATCATATCCACAAACATGAAGGTGTAGGTTAGTGAGTTGTTCAAGGACTGCATCAGGTTGTTAAACACTACCCTTGACCTTAAGATCAGTGTATCTGTTAACACTAACCTGGTCCTTGAGATCAGTGTATTTGTTAACATTAACCATGACCTTGAGATCAGTATTTGTTTAATATTAACCTTGACCTTGAGATTAGTATGTTTGTTTAACACTAACTGTGACCTTGAGATCAGTGTATTTGTTAACACTTACCTTGTCTTTGAGATCAGTGTATTTGTTAACACTAACCTTGTCTTTGAGATCAGTGTATTTGTTAACACTAACCTTGACCTTGAGATTAGTGTATTTGTTAACATTAACCTTGTCTTTGAGATCAGTATATTTGTTTAACACTAACCGTGTCCTTGAGATTAGTGTATTTGTTAACATTAACCTTGTCTTTGAGATCAGTATATTTGTTTAACACTAACCGTGTCCTTGAGATCAGTGTAATTGCCTCTTGACTTCCTGCAGCTGTTTTTCCATTGTTGGATGTCCTCTGGCAGCACATCCAGAAACATCTGACATACGAACAACAAATCAAATTAACTGACATCCAAGTCTTCTTAAGCACAGAAAAAGAATCAAATTAACTGACATCCAAGTCTTCTTAAGCACAGAAAAAGAATCAAATTAACTGACATCCAAGTCTTCTTAAGCACAGAAAAAGAATCAAATTAACTGACATCCAAGTCTTCTTAAGTACAGAAAAAGAATCAAATTAACTGACATCCAAGTCTTCTTAAGCACAGAAAAAGAATCAAATTAACTGACATCAAAGTTTTCTTAAGTACAGAAAAAGATTTTTTATACAACATTTATTCAGGTATATAGTTAAGTTTTTACATAACCCTTACAACCCAACCTAACCAGGGGGTACAGGGTTTCAAGAATTCCCACTCTTTCACTCACACATTCACACAGTCAGACATTCATGCTAAAGAAAGGGTAGAAATACAGAAAGTAGAAAAAACTGACAATGTACTCTGGCTGAGTTCATAAATATACTATAGCATGCTATAATGATTATTAACAATCGGATGTATGTTGTAATACCAAGGCTGTTATAAAAAAAATACTTTACATTAACTGTATACATGTACATGTATATAGATAGATTTTAATGTCTTCATATATACAAATGTTAAAACATATATCTATTTCAAAATTTTAAAGGAATCTACATGTAGCTAAAATAAATTTCTTTCAATCATTTCTTGTATCTATTACATAGAATAAAAATTCTTGGGCATACATTGTCAGGTTTTAATAAAACATTTTAGCATAAAAATAGAACTAATTTGAATATTGAGGAATATCAAAAGAACGATAATTCTTCCAGAATTTAAAAGTTTGTGCATTGTTATTAATGACATTCTAATTATACCTCTTGAGGAAAAATTATGAATAAACACTATACAGTAAAACTCGAATATAGCGAACATGGATATAGCGAAATTACGGCTATAGCGAAATGAAAACGATTTCCCTGGCAAATTCTTTATATATTCTTTATAAAAATTCGCATCTATAACGAACATGGATATAGCGAATTTACGGATATAAGGAAGTAAATTCCTATTCCCCTTGAATTAAGAATGAACGTAAAAATCACCTTTTATAACGAATTTATTTTTTTCATTTTAAACACTTTGTGATTTTTAACAATCGTTTTCCATTGACATAAAGGATCCACACTTATTACAAAATTTCTGTTTGTACATTTTCAAAAAAGGTCGTTAACGCAAAACAATACTTACACATACATTTAGGAAATATATTGTCGGTATTATTTACTATTCTCGTTAATTAAATTTGAAGTTTGATTGCATTTATTTTATCGTATACTCCTTTATTTGTGTAAAGCAGCAAGTAAATGACAATTGCAATAGACTGTACTTGTATGTATTGCACAAAATTTTGTTGACATTTCTCTCTAGACATGTTCTTGCATGACTTAATAATCCATCAAGATAAAATTATATATAAATCAATGTGTATATTTCTTGTATAAAAATATGTCTTCTCAAACATATATAGGCTTCATTTCTCTTAAAGACGATAGAAACGCAAGTACATCGATTGCTGCTTTCTTATATAACTGGTATACATGTAAAACAAATCAGTTTTATAACGAATTCGTTGTATTTGAATTATGAATTCGCTATAAATGTATAGCGAATTATGCTTATAGCGAATTTTTATAGAGGGTCCTCAGAAATTCGCTGTATCAGAGTTTTACTGTATATAAACATTCACTGAATATTTCTTTTAAAATTGATTGAACTTATGCAATAAATTGAAAGAATAACAAAAATAAAACTAGGAAGAATTGTTTTACACACTGATGTCTCTCCTTTCACTTTCCATAGGTTTTTAAAAACTTTTTAGTGATCATCTTTAAATTGGGAAAATTAAGACTTATGGTACTTAACATTTGCCTATATGTATATGAGCTTCAAACAAGGAACAGTGTTGTGAACATATGATAGAGAATTAATCTTGCCAACATACCAAATACCCAAGGCCTACGTTAAAAGACAAACAAGAAGCCCAAGGGCCACACTGCTCACCTGAGTCATCTTGGCCCATATTTCAAGATTTTCCTTATATATTCGCATGTAAAACTTTAGATCTCTATTGTGGCCCCAACCTACTTTTGGGGGGCCATGGTTTTTAAAAACTTGAATCTGCACTATGTCAGGAAGCTTTCATGTAAATGTAAAATTCTTTGGCTCAATGGTTCTTGAGAAGATTTTTAAAGATTTTCCCCATTATATTTGTATCCAAAATTTTGATTCCCTATTGTGGCCCTATCCTACCCCTTGGGCCATAATTTTAACAAATTTGAATCTGCACTATGCCATGAAGCTTTCATGTAATTATAAATCTGTACTTTCCTGGCCCAGTGGCTCTTGAAAAGAAGATTTTCAAAGATTCTGCATATACATTTGCATGTAAAACTTTGATCCCCTATTGTGGCCCCCAACCTACCCCCCAGGGGTCATGGTTTTAACAAACTTAAATCTGCACTATGTCAGGAAGCTTTCATGTAATTTTAGCTCTTCTGGCTCAGTGGTTTAAGCTTAAGAAGATTTTTAAATGACCCCCACCCTATTTTTGCATTTTTGTAATTATCTTCCCTTTGTAGAGGGCGTGGCCCTTCATTTGAACAAACGTGAATCTCCTTCATCCAAGGATGCTTTGAGCCAAGTTTGATTGAAATTGGCCCAGTGGTTATGGAGAAGAAGACTTTTAAAAGTTGTTAATGTATTTTCACTATTTTGCTGTTATCTCCCCTTGGAAAAGCAGCGTGGCCCTTCATTTGAACAAACTTGAATCCAATTCACCCAAGGATTCTTTGTGAAAAGTTTGGTTGAAATTGTGTCTGTGGTTCTGGAGAAGATGATTTTTAAGTTATTAATGTATTTTCACTATTTCACTATTATCTCCCCTTGGAAAAGAGGCGTGGCCCTTCATTTGAACAAATTTAAATTCCCTTCACCCAAGGACGCTTTGTGCCAAGTTGGATTAAAATTGGCCCAGTGGTTCTGGAGAAGATCTTTAAAAGTTGTTAATGTATTTTCACTATTCTGCTATTATCTCCTCTTGGAGAAGGGTGTGGGCATTCATTTGAACAAACTTGAATCCCCTTCACCTAAGGATGCTTTGTGACAAGTTTGGTTGAAATTGGCCCAGTGGTTCTAGAGAAGAAGTCGAAAATGAGAAAGTTTACAGACAGATGGACGGACGACGGACTTCCTGTGATCAGAAAAGCTCACTTGAGCTTTCAGCTCAGGTGAGCTAAAAAGTTATGGTCCAGATGAAAAAAATGCTCCAAAAATTCTATCATTTGACCTTTACATGAAAGGTAAAGGTCAAAGGTCATCAAAAATAAAGGCCTATGTCAAAAGACAAAAAAGTTATGATCTTGACATAGGCCTTTGATATTTGGTATGTGGGTATACCATAATAAGACAGTGTTTTGCATGCTATTTTTGATTACCTTTGACCTTGATCTTTTATGTAAAGGTCAAATAATAGAATTTTTTCACATTTTTGTCTAGTAAACCAGTGGGAGGGGGATCAAGCATTAATGTAATGTAAATCAGTGGAAGGGTGCTCAAGCATTAATGTAATGTAATGCTTGTAACCCACCAGAAGACAATGGGGTACCCACCAGAAGACAATGGGGTACCCACCAGAAGTTTGGGGTACCCACCAGAAGTTTGTACAGTACACAACAGTCAGACTACAGAATGTAACTGTATTGACTGTGTACGAACTGTCTAGTGTTAAGTGCATTATGGGGGATGCATGATGGAAGATGAAATTCCGATAACAAACCTTCCAACACACGCTGCGAAATCGACTGCTGCGCAGGTTACCACTCATAGCATAACTTCTCAGTTGTCTGCGGTAATTCTTCCTCTTGAATAACTTCTCCCATTCTGCACTGAAATTCATAACAACAAAGTGTCAAGTCTGCCTTTTATCAGACTGCGGTTTGCATCAGACTATACGGTTTGCATCAGACTATGATTTGCATCAGACTAAGGTTTGCATCAGACTAAGGCTTGAATCAGATTATACGGTTTGCATCAGACTATACGGTTTGCATCAGACTATATGGTTTGCATCAGACTAAGTTTTGCATCAGACTAAGGTTTGCATCAGACTAAACGGTTTGCATGGTCTTCCTGTGTATATACAAAGCTTCACTGGTACAGAGTATACCATGGTTGGTACGTATGTAGACAGATGCTGTATTCAGTTCCTGCTAACATGAAACCTAACACTGCATTGACTTTAGTCTCGAGTTCCACTTGATTAATAGTCAAATGTTTACAACTTCGATGGAAATAGATTGCAAGTATGAGATCCCAATACATTACTCAACATGCTTGTGATCATCAATAAATTTCACAAATCAAATTCCATTTAGACTGTCAAAGTTGACACTTCACACAGATCAAACCTCCAAAAACGTGCATATTTTTTCTAATATAAACACAGCAAAGATAAACTCGTTTGCTTATTTTTGCAAGAGGCTAGACTGTCCCATCTGCAAAGTGTCAGACTATCTTGCTCCACCTGGGCAGGTGACAGACAGACAGACAGAAGACAAAAGTAATTTGTGTGTCTGCCAAGCACAATAGTTGACATGACAACTGCAGCTGTGAAATATATGTACAAATGTCACAGACTTTCTTCTATCTACCTCAATACTACCTGTAAGAGTTGGAGAAGCTAGTACTAGGAGGCTTTATTTACCTGTAAGAGTTGGAGAAGCTGGCACTGGGTGGGTTTATTTACCTGTAAGAGTTGGAAAAGCTAGCACTAGGTGGGTTTATTTACCTGTAAGAGTTGGAGAAGCTAGCACTGGGTGGGTTTATTTACCTGTAAGAGTTGGAGAAGCTAGCACTAAGAGGGTTTATTTACCTGTAAGAGTTGGAGAAGCTGGCACTAGGTGGGTTTATTTACCTGTAAGAGTTGGAGAAGCTAGCACTAGGTGGGTTTATTTACCTGTAAGAGTTGGAGAAGCTGGCACTAGGTGGGTTTATTTACCTGTAAGAGTTGGAGAAGCTGGCACTAGGTGGGTTTATTTACCTGTAAGAGTTGGAGAAGCTAGCACTAGGAGGCTTTATTTACCTGTAAAAGTTGGAGAAGCTAGCACTAGGTGGGTTTATTTACCTGTAAGAGTTGGAGAAGCTAGCACTAGGTGGGTTTATTTACCTGTAAGAGTTGGAGAAGCTAGCACTGGGTGGATCCGGTTTTTCCCAGTCGTCCAGACTGCTGTCACTTTGTTGTCTGTCGTGCTGTTTGTGATTGTTGTTTTCTTTTTCCGACCTCGCTGTGTCCCCAAAATTCTCCAGAGTACTGAGGATTTCCTCCTTAGTGGAAGGCCCCTCCTGGGCATTTTTAACGGACTCCTTCTTTTTGGATGACCACATGGTAGATCAAGTAATCATTTTACCTGCAAAAATTGACAGAACATGTAATAGCAAATGCCTTTTTGAAGAAAGTGCTTTAAGTAACTAGAGTTGTGCTCATCTAACTATCATGATGTGTAGCTTTTATGGCATGACTCTTGAGAGATCAATGACAACAGGTCCATGGCCTACATCACTCATGTGAGCTACAGTATTTTCCCGCGCAACACTTTATCAATTCCAAAATATGTCCCGCCCCCCTCTTGAGCTCCCCACCTGGAACTCGGTGGATCATGGTGTCGAGAAACAATTACTTAAATGTAGACTACATGAGGATGTTAATTTGCATATCAATTTAAAATAAAGGTCCCATTGTGGATCTTGAGAATTAGATAAGATTTTGTATAAGTTTTGGCTTTTGTAATTCAATGGTTCTTGAGAAGAACATCTTCTAAGCACCTTTTCAATGACAAAAGTTAAAAAGATGACAGAATACAGAAAAACTTCAATCAGAAAAGCTCATTTGAGCTTTTAGTTCAGATAAACAACAACAACAACAAAAATAACACTCATTAAATGTCTTACATATCACATTTTAACATTGCACATTGCTTTTTATGCCTCGATATTGAGTGTTGCTTCAATTGCAGGAAGCTACTTCCTGAGTTCCAACAAATATAAGGATGTCACAAGTAGGCAGTAATGTGTCACTTTCTAAAGTTACCACGGATTAACTCAGAGGATATGCATAAAATGAAGAAAGACTTTATCATTAAATTAACCCAATTTATATTTCTGAAAATTGTTTCAAATATGGGCAACTCCATCTCTACTAAAGCACAACCAACACGCGCTGAGCTACGGCCTTATTTTTGGAGGAGAAGCATATTAACATTGTTAAAGTCTTGAGAATGTTGTTTCTAAAGATCAAAGTAGACATTGTCTTGTTCAAAATTCTGAGGTGAAATATTGAAGAAGAAAAAATAGAACTCATGATCAAAATAAATACTTGTGTACCCTATACATCTGTAAATGAAATCAATTAGGCCAAATTCTCTACAAGCTGCCCAGAATTAGCAAGCTGTTCAGAATTAGCAAGAGATCAATGTTTCAGTCTCTTCCCTTTAAGCTATGACAACGATAGCACAAACTGGCCAACAACAAACATGTACAGATAAACTATATGTACAGATCAGAGGAAGAGGGATGGAGAACAAAAACTTAGCATTCAGTAATTGTAGCAGCTGACCCTACTAAACAAGTGTTCAGTATATAATGTTCAAAAATCTGAAAATCAAAACTATAATCAAAGAAAGACATGGAAAAACATTTGTCACTGTCATTTCTGTTCAATTTCCTGAAAATAACCAACTGTTGCTAACCTGATTCTTCAAACCTACATGTAGAAGACTGGGGAGTTCTTCTCCTCACCCAACAAATCCATGAATAAATCAACTCATGCGTGACCTGTCAGGTGAACTGTGCTCTGATTGGTTGGTAAATATCCCCTTTGGACACATTCTAATAGAATCTGTCACACTTCAATTGTTTGCGGTACAGGAGTGAAAACCATTATATAGCAACTTATAACAGCTACTTTGAACATATCAATTAATTTTATATTTATGAGCCAAAGTTTGAAGTGTACTTTGAAGCCACCCACTGTGATTAAATTGATATTTATATCATGATGCTTTTAATAAAAGTTTCAGTGAGGAAAAAAACCCACAGATTTGATTCTGGATATTTTCTGGCAGCCCTTCTTTCTATCATATTTTTAAAATCACTTCCCTTTAATCTCTAATGACTTCATTTTGATATGAATGTAAAAAGGGTCCCGACATTATGGCACACTTTCTACAAAAACTGGTACACAGGCAAATGTGCCTCACGTGAATTTCACGTGAAATTCACGTGAAAATTTCTATGTGAAATTCACGTTAAAAGAGCATCAAATGTGAATTCACACGAAAAAAAATCACGTGAAATTCACATAAAATTCACGTGAAATCTTTAACATGAATTTCACATAAAATTCATGTGAATTTCACAAATTTTATAACGTTAAATCATACATGGATATTTTGATACCCTGAATATCGGGTTCAGATGAACACAAAAAGGAGTACAAATCTGCTTTCAATCTGCTGATAATTTAATTGATTGAATTTGTTTTACATGGTTGTCTTCATTGTCTTTTTTTCTTTCTTTTAATCTCTGAAAAAGACATTTGATCCCCCCTTGGGGCCCCATCCTATCCCCGGGGGCCATGATTTGAACAAACTTGAATCTGCACATGAATCTGCATTATGTCAGGAAGCTTTCATGTAAATCTCAGCTTTTCTGGCTTAGTGGTTCTTGAGAAGAAGATTTTTAAAGTTTTTCCCTGTATATTTGTATGTAAAACTTTGATCCTCCCTTGTGGCCCCATCCTACCACCGGGGGCCATGATTTGAATAAATTTGAATCTGCAATATGTCAGAAAGCTTTCAGGTAAATTTCAGCTCTTCTGGCCCAGTGGTTCTTGAGAAGAAGATTTTTAAATGACCCCACCTTATTTTTGCATTTTTGTGATTATCTCCCCTTTGAAAGGGACATGGCCCTTCATTTGAACAAACTTGAAAGCCCTTCACCCAAGGATGCTTTTGGCCATGTTTGGTTGAAATTGGCCCAGTGGTTCTGGAGAAGAAGTCGAAAATGTGAAAAGTTTAACAGACAGAAGGACAGACAGACGACGGACAAAAAGCGATCAGAAAAGCTCACTTGAGCTTTCAGCTCAGGTGAGCTAAAAACCCAAAAATTAGCTGCCACAAATTTATGCAGCTATGATATGTTTTGTTTTCAGCAAAACTTTGAATTTCAAATTTCATGCTCAAGAGAATTAATCAAATTTAAACCACAATACTGCAGTATTTCTAAAAAGCTAGGGGGAAAAATCAATAATCCTTTAAATTAATGAAGACAGACAACAGAACGACTACAACCAAAAGTGAGCTATAAATGTTTTCAATGAGTCAATGATTGATGATTGTTTTCCATAGATATTTCATTTTGCATCTTTTATACAAACATCATGCTTCCTGTTTTAAATATCTAATAATTAAATGAATTCATTTAGACTCGTAAAGAACTTTGATCATTGAACATCTACTACGCAATTGTGCATGATATTTGCGTAAACATGTATAGCTGAACATTTTACAGAAAACATTTACATGTAATTATTGACTGGTGAAAGTTTGCAGACTGATAAAACTACAATAATGGTGCATGCATTACTGGTATTTCATTTTCCCTCCTTTCATTTTCACATGAATTATTCATTGAAATTAAACATGCTTCAAGACATATTACCATGCACATTCTTTTTTTCTAAAATAATAAACAGTACTGGTATAAACTTAACATCAGGTATACATGCCACACATTTATTTATACATCTATGACCTCATATACTAATATCACATGATCCTTATATATCCACATGATTCTCATATATCCACATGATTCTCATATATCCACATGATTCTCATATGAATGTATGTCGTCATGATACACAAATGGTCCTCAAACATGAGGCAAAGTTTCCCAATATGATTTGTATGAATATGTGACACTGGCAGTTGTGACAAGCTAATAATGATGACACCGCTGCAGGTTTTTTTTTTCTCAGCATTAAATCTTTTGATTAATGTTTGTATAAATTATCATTAGAAACACACAGACACACAATTGATCTTTCAACTTGTCATAAAAACTTATACTAGTCTTCTGGATGTTTCACAGAATATTGATATATACAGATCTCAATTACACAAAAAGTTCGAAACGTTACATGTCATGATATACATTCCAAGAACTGGAGGTGAGAGCAGAAGGCAAGATCCCAGACCACCCTGTATATACGAAAAATGCCATGTAGAAGTGACAGTCTCTGTATTATGACTGTCCCATTGAAGTAAATTATCAATACAAGTATACCTGGCAGTAACAGCTTCAAAATACTGAAAGTAAGACCAGGATTCTTGGCTGGTGATCTACAAAATGATTTCTCTGCATAGTCCCTGCAGGTGATTGAACTGATCTGATTCCCCCCCCCCCCCCCCCCCCCCCCCCCCCCCCCCCCCCCCCCCCCCCGCATTTGCCTCAAAGATTACCCAAGTAGGCGTATTGTCGTCTGAAGAGCCTGGAGAAGTTCATATGATATTCTATGTAATAAGAACTCAATCACCTGCAACTAGATAGCTTACAGATTAGCACTTCTAATTAAGATTGTGCAGTCCCGAGAGTCAGGTTTTACTGTGGTAAATATCACAGCCAAGATAAATCCCGCCCAGATTAGGGTCCTGGGTTTAAATCCCGATCTGTTCATGGGGTTTTGACACAATCTGAGCAAACTTGTGTATAGTATATTAGGAGTATTATTATTATATTATGTACACAAGTTTGTGTATATAGTATATTAGGAGTATTATTATTATATTATATACACAAGTTTGTGTATATAGTATATTTGTGTATATAGTATATTAGGAGTATTACTATATTATGTGGTATCGGGTTCGTTCGCCCTCTCTACATGTTCGCGTCCGTCCGTTCGCCCAGAGTCCGTTCGCCATAATTCTCGTTCGCCCTTTTCCTCGTTCGCCCTATATCCCGTTCGCCATATATATATATAGTATATAGTATATATTAAGCTTTTTTTTATTTTTTAAGACATTTATTACGTATCGATTTTTTTTTTTCACAATTAACAATTTTAAGTTTTTTAAATAAATAGACTGGTATTTTAATTCTGATTGTAGTGTTTATAAAAGACATAATTAGTTTAAATGTATGTTATTTTTAATACTGTAATTTGGGGAATCAGCTCCTTTGTTTTCTTAACGATTCGCGATGTTTTGAAAGCAATATTGAAGACATTGAGACGTTAATAGACCCATTATGGATATGAGCACCGGTTTTATCTTTGAAGAATTTTTTGATTTTCAACTACAAACCAGTCCTTTGATCCCAAGAATGATTTATAAGGATAAATAAATTTTGAAACTTTCTAGGTTTCTTGTTTATCCATATGCAGAAAGAGGGAAAGAATGAGGCATCCACACAGAACTGAATTAAATGGGATAGAATAGAACAATAAAGCTTCAATTTCATGTCATGTCAGCTTGTGTATATAAGAATGAACATGGCTCTGATGATAAATCATAAATTAACAGTTACAAAAATTCATTAAAATTTTTAATTACCAAGTATTATACCTTCATACTCCAAAATACCAAATATATCATACATGTATATCAAGCAATAAAATATATATAATGTTTATGAATGACTAAAAAATTTGGGAAAATTATTTCTAATAGCCTTTAATCTAATGTATTTTTATTCATATTCAGGAATATATCTTACAAAATTTAATATAAAACCTTCAAATGTCGTAAATTTCTGTTAGTCAGGTATTTGGTATGACAGGTCATTAGTAAGACCCGTTGCATACGTGAAAAATATTTTTTTTGGTTCATCTATAGAAAAATATGTATAGAAAAATGAAGAATTCCTATGTTTCAGACATTCAACTTAATAAGAGGGCGAACAGACCATGGGCGAACAAGTTTTAGGGCGATCGGACTCTGGGCGAACGGGAATAAGGGCGAACGGCGTCATGGGCGAACGCGTTTTAGGGCGAACGAACATACATTCATATTATGTACACAAGTTTGTGTTTATAGTATATTAGGAGTATTATTATTATATTATGTACACAAGTTTGTGTATATAGTATATTAGGAGTATTATTATTATATTATGTACACAAGTTTGTGTATATAGTATATTAGGAGTATTATTATTATTATATTATGTACACAAGTTTGTGTATATAGTATATTAGGAGTATTATTATTATATTATGTACACAAGTTTGTGTATATAGTATATTAGGAGTATTATTATTATATTATGTACACAAGTTTGCTCAGATTGGGTCAAAACCCTGAGCTTGTCCCCGTTAATTTCTTACAAAACCTTGCCCCAAGTTAATATTAAAAACGCCCCAAGGCTGCAATTTAGCAACAATCGCGATCAATGTAAGCAGTATCTGCCATCTTATCAGTAAAATGTTAAAATTTCTCACATGATACTATACAATTTGTGTGATCATGTGATTGGTATTCAATATACTAGGCCTAGTGTGAGTTTTGTTTTCACTATGATATTTCTGCATCCTGTCTGTGTGCATTTTATTGTAAATATACAATAACTATTGACAATACTGTGAGAATATTAAGTGTTTTGGATCATTAAAAGCTTAAGTCGTTGGATTATTGCAATGCATGTTGAAATGTAAATATTCAGTAACATAATAATGTTCTGCTTACCGGAAAATGATGATGTCAGCTGAGATCGAAAGTTCAAGTCAAATCTCTGTCACGGAAATGTTTTGATGGGTTTATTATTTTTCTGGGGTTTTTTTTTTTTAAGAAATAAAAATGCATGGACGATTCTTAATAATGCATTAGGTTGAATGATATCAAATACTTTAAACCAGTAATAATATCTAAACACATATTTTCTTCTACCATTTTTTAAAATTTCGGATCTCTCAACATACTACATTTCGGATATTAGTATTTTCAAGTAAAGCACCTGTCAAACGCAGATTGCCGTCAATTTTCCCGAATTTAACTTCGAAGGTCCATAAAGAACACTTCGGTACAATTATCTTTTCTACAGTTAGTAAATATAGGTTACATATTTTTTGTAGGCCAACATATCTTGTGGTGATGTAGGTACTAGAACTGACAATGTCCCGTTAGTCCTAATATTTCTTTTCTGTATCCAGGGAAATCTGTTTCGATTTGTTCACGTGTGTCAGGGCCGGGGTGAGTTTTTGGAAACATGTGGGTAGGGGTATACATTACATATTCAGATTGTGACAGACTAAAGAAATAATCATATTTCCCTTTCATGTCAATACTTGTATTTCATATTGGTGTTACATGTATATGACCCTAAACAGGTTGGGAACACTTTCCCTATATTATATGTAGCAAGATATTCTCGCAAAAAGCGATTATCCCTCTCTACCGAGAGTAAATATATCTCGTACAACCTAGAAAAGCATCAACGGAGTTCATTTCTTAGTGAAAAGAAGAAAAGTGCTAAAATGTCTGATATTTTAATTTCTGCAAGTATATTAAAACGAAAACACAATGTGCCTTGGATTTCAAAATCCTTCACTCTTACACAGCAACATTGATGTGAAATTTCTTGACTATGTTTTCAATTTTATAGAGACAGTTTGTGTCATGCTGAGTGAGTGTCACACTTATTCAGCATTGCACGGAATTTGCCATTATTTTCAGTAAAGACACCAAAACACCTGTTTATGGTAGTGTTTACTTTCTCGCTAAAGAGGGATAATTACATTTCAGTGAAAAGATCTTGCTATAGGGAAATTGTTAAGTTACATGTTACCTATACATACTGGCACTTTAAAAAATGCTCTGAGCAGGTGCCCCTTTCTCATTTTGATTTTCTCTCGGGGGGGGGGGGGGGGGGGGGGGGGGGGGGGGGTAAATCTGCACTACCCAAACCCCCTCAGAGTACCTTGCGAGGGGATTTAGACACTGTGCACAATCAAAAACTCTGTCTGCCCTTCTGAAAAATCTACCTATCACATGGGGCTGTCTACCTTCCCTCTCAGCTACAGACCTTTTTGATGGACCATGCATGTTTTCACCTGAATTTCTTCAGCCTTAGTTTTGCATTTGCACCCATCTATATGCTAGATATCATGGTGACACCTGCATGTTGCATATCAACTTTTTCATTAAGCACTCGGCTACACTTGACTTGTAACCTAAAATAATTTTAATTATACATTTTTACACATGTAATATTACTTCAAATTTGTGGTATTTCCATATTTTAAGAAAGTTGACTGGGCCTATAGTGCGAAACTTCCCCCTGCCACTGGGCTTATACGGCAAAACTGTAGCTGTGAGTTTTTAGTTAGAATGGGGCTGCAATACTTTATTGAAGCTGTGAGTATTTAGTCAGAATGGGGCTGCAATACTTTATTGAAGCTGTGAGTATTTAGTCAGAATGGGTCTGAAATACTTTATTGAAGCTGTGAGTTTTTAGTTAGAATGGAGCTGCAATATATGTTTGTAGGTGACCATGTCTTGAAACAAGTGTAATTGGGGAAAAAATTGTACTGAATTTTAGGCTACTATTGAAAAATACAGAGATCAGATGAGAATAAGTGCATGGTAAATTTTTATTAGGAATGCATGGATCGGTAGCCCTCTAGTGTAGCTATGGTAAATTTTTATTAGGATTGGATCGGTAGCCCTCTAGTATAGCTATGGTAAATTTTTATTAGGAATGGATCGGTAGCCCTCTAGTATAGCTATGGTAAATTTTTATTAGGAATGGATCGGTAGCCCTCTAGTATAGCTATGGTAAATTTTTATTAGGAATGGATCGGTAGCCCTTTAGTATAGCTATGGTAAATTTTTATCAGGAATGGATCGGTAGCCCTCTAGTGTAGTTATGGTAAATTTTTGTGTCGCCTGCGTTACACGCAGTGGCGACATATAGGGATCACTATCCGTCGTCTGGCGTCGTCGTCGTCACAAAAAATTTCTGTCAGTTTTCTCAAGAACCACATGGGGCAACTCCCTGATATTTGGCACAGAGCATCAGTGTGGCCAACTGTATTGTGTAAGACATTTTCGAATCTGTCGCTTATCAACTTCCTGTTTGCCGGGACTTAGAATTTTTTACAGCAAAAAAATTTCTGTCAGTTTTCTCAAGAACCACATGGGGCAACTCCATGATATTCGGCACAGAGCATCAGTGTGGCCAACTGTATTGTGTAAGACATTTTTGAATCTGTCGCTTATCAACTTCCTGTTTGCCGGGACTTAGAATTTTTTACAGCAAAAAAAATTTTTGCTGAAGATTTTATTTTATGATTAACTGAAGGACAGTATTTTTATGTACAAAAGGACAGTATTTGTAATTCCCATACTGAAGGACATTATATGTTATTTCAGAACAGCACTAATTATGATTTTTCTTGAGAAACAGTAAATTGGATATATAAAAAGACAACAAGACTAAGCAGTAAACCCAACAGATAATTACTTATGGTTATTACCATTGTCTTGAAAAGCACAGTAACAGGTTGATACATATTTTCAAACATATGTTTTCATTCAGTCTACATTTAATAAATGTCTTAATTTCAAACAGATTCTCCCACAAATTCCATTGCATAATAATGTCTCATCTTTCAATTTCAATTAAGTTATCGTTAAAGAATGTTTAGTAATTCTCAAAACCTTTAAAAGGAGTATTAAACTGACAAAAACCATTTGAATAATTTACTTTTTCAACATTATACGTGATATATTACATATAGAATGAACTAGCAGGCGACACATGTCTTCCGGGGAAGACTTAATACTGCGTTATTAGGAATGGATCTGTTGGTCTCTAGTGTAGCTATCCCATTTTTTTTCCAGAGAGCTGCAGTTCTGTAGCAAGATGTGGATGAATAAAGCACACTTTGGGCCAAGATAGAAACAAATAGTTTACATATAATAGTAATATTAAATATGAATCTTATTTTTGTTTGATGTAATTCTTCTAGAATTCATATTCCCACAAAATATGCTTGGTATATCTACTTCTTTTTACGATGTTTCTCACAGCGAGACAGATGATCAGTCTTGGAGAACACTTGATATAAAATATGTTGTTTATACTGTCCAACTCAGATGCATGATCCTGGCTACTTAAACTTGCAGTCTGTGATGTGAAGCATGCAAGGGTCAGATATTGTAAACTGACGTTTATTTACGACAACTGTATTTCGCTATTTACTAGTGATGAACAGGTTCATGACGAAGAATTTTCGTGACCAAGATAATCTTAAACGTACAAGAAACATTAAAGGTCTGGTTCGCTGTGAGAAATATACATGATGAAGAGGTTTTTGGAAACCTCGCAAAAATTTCTCGCACGTGAATAAAAGTCGGTTTGCAGTATCCCCTTTTACATTTTAAATATCACCATTTACTTTATCACCATGGGACAACCATGTTTATAGTTAATTTTAGATATTTCTATTTGATATAGAATAAGAAAAACATTAGCGAAGATGCAATGGCTTCAGCATGCAGCATAGATGAAGAAAATCAAGATGGTTTAGACAATGAACATATAACTGTCAATGATTCAGCAGAAAAGGATCCCACACTGGTAGGAAATACAGATAGCGACAAAAACAGCAAAGTTCAAATATATACCCACAATGCACTGCAGCCCAAACCTCCAGTAGTCCGATTTTCATCTGCTAAGGGAGACAACACAGAACAAGTGGAGGTGATTGAGTACACAGACACAGAAGTCATGGACTCGGGTTCCTCCGGCGGGTCCAGGTGCTGCGGGGCGACTGATGGACCACATGTAACACTCATGTCTGTGGTTCTTCTGCCCATTGCCTTTTTATCCTCTTTAGCTGTGGTCTTTTACTATGGTGCTTGGACATGGTATAACTTGTATATACACTACAGCGAAGAAAGAACAATCTGCCACAAAGTTCTCGTCTGCCCTGTCCTCATCATTACTTTTCCACTAACAGTCGGATTGAGCTCCCTTGGGGTTGCATTATTTGCAGCTTTTGTTCAGATCTCGTGGTCTTTCTACCGGTGGAAGACAGAATTTTTAGATTTTGAGAAAGGTTTCTATGGCTGGTTGTGTTATAAGTTAGGTTTACCGATGTGTTCACCATATGATGTCCTAGAGTACACAGATGTCTCAGAGCTGGAACCAATCAGAACATGATACCCTGCATCACACATAGAGCTGGAACCAATCAGAACATGATACCCTGCATCACACACAGAGCTGGAACCAATCAGAACATGATCTGCATGGTACCCTGCATCACACACAGAGCTGGAACCAATCAGAACATGATCTGCACGGTACCCTGCATCACACACAGAGCTGGAACCAATGAGAACATGATCTGCATGGTACCCTGCATCACACACAGAGCTGGAACCAATGAGAACATGATCTGCATGGTACCCTGCATCACACATGTAGTGAATGTCTGAAATTGTTGATAGTAGCACTGCCATATTTGATTGTCAGTACATTTTGTATGAAATGATGAATGCATATTGATCTTTTCCATTTTGCTCCATTAATGTCTTCTTACATATTTTGTTTTTAATTTTTTTTTTTAAAGTATTCCATTCCTAGGGAACATTTTCATCTTGGAGAAAGCATATTATATTTATATACAGTGATATTACATGTATTCTTATTTAATTTTCCAGGATCTCTATTTATTGTGTATGACACTTGTATTTTTTTTGGTTGTATTTTTGTGTTTATGGTAACGAGGACTCCCATGACAGTGGATTCAGACTGGAGCTGTGGTGGATATTCTCCCCTTTTCCACATTGAGTGAGACATGACATACATTGCATGTAAACATGTCAGTTCGAGGTTGATTATTTTCATTCTAGTTTTATCAAATCCAGTATAATTTTTTATCTGCCAGCACATTTACGTGAAGGTTGTATTTTATATTGAAAGAGCTCGAAGATCGGGTTTAATTTTTATTATATACCCATCAATGTATCGTTCTTTGATACTGTGGATTTCACAGCGTGTGATCCGGTTTTCCGGATCACCACACTGGTTTTCTGATTCCGTATCAGTATCCTCTGAAACTGATGCTGTCACAATGCATCAACACAGCGTTATTTGTGGAAAATATTGACCACGTCACAAAACAAAAAAGTATATCTGCGTACACAAAACATAATTTCACTGTATGTCTGTATTTTTTGATAATTTGGATTACATTTAGTATCTTATAAATGCGGATTTAAAATACATAGGGGGTATATAATAAATTTATCATTACTACAGTAACTTGATCCGAAGAGTTGGATCACGTCTCGTTGACAGGCGCGGATCATCAGATCAAACTCGACACTTCGCGTCTCGTGTGATCTGATGATCCGCGCCTGTCAACTCGACGTGATCCGACTCTTCAGATTAAGTTACTGTAGTAATAATATATATTTATTGATACTTTTAATTGTAAGATCGAGATTTGTACACTGACTGTATCAAAGGCTATTTTGTTTAGAAACAATATTAAAACTTGACATTGATTTGTTTTTATATTATACTATATCTATATAAAACTACCTTAAATAGCAACACAAATCCGTATTTTATACAGTTCTTCATTAACTACGAGTATTTTATACAGTTATTCATTAACTACAAGTAAATCAATATTTTATACAGTTATTCATTAACTACAAGTAAATCAGTATTTTATAGTTATTCATTAACTACAAGTAAATCAGTATTTTATACAGTTATTCATTAACTACAAGTAAATCAGTATTTTATACAGTTATTCATTAACTACAAGTATTGTAAGAACTTGATGACCATCTGTAAGGCTAATTAAAATTAATTGATAGATTATCATCCCCACCCACCCTGATTGTTTTTTTATTTTTGCGAAAAATAGGATTTCAAACAGACTTGCTTCCCAGTGACATGAGCGAATGATTAAAGTCACAGAATGTTGGTTTTATATCTTCTACCAAGGATTCTTTGAATGTTAATTTGATTAACACTTTGTGTGATGCCTTTTGTCATTAATTTTTTCTTTCGGGGAAATAAAAACTAAAAAATAAAATTCACCCACCCGCCCTTATTTTTTTGTGACCCCGGATGATAATCTACTAATTAAGTTGAATTGGCTTAACCTGTGTTGTGAGTGCTTATTTTTTTGTGACCCCGGATGATAATCTACTAATTAAGTTGAATTGGCTTAACCTGTGTTGTGAGTGCTTATTTTTTTGTGACCCCGGATGATAATCTACTAAAGTTGAATTGGCTTAACCTGTGTTGTGAGTGCTTATTCAATGCATGCTAAACCATTGGTTATTTGTATGTAATTTCTGAACAAATACATTTCCCACCATAAATAAGTATACACATAAGCGTTTTACACATTTGGCATCGGATATATTCAATACAATGAAAAAGAGCTGAATTCACTGTGTATAACTTTCAATTTATAATAGTAAAATAATCAGTTAAGGGTACAATTTCAATATATGTGAAAAACAATTCTTTCAATAGTATTTTGTATATCCTACATTTACATATTTAAAGAGGAGGTGCTTTTAATATATTTTATCGTCTTCCTCACTGACTAGGGTCACTCAGTCCCACTTAGGCACTCAAAGTTCTACTAAATGTACCTCCTACACAGGAGAGCTCTTATCTCGAAACTGGCGTATTGTGATATTGATTTATTTAAGGTGAAAAATCAAAGGATCTCGTAAAAGTACACATTACACGCATAATAATATGTATTAGTAATTAATTTAAGGTTTCAAGTTAAGGTTTGCATAATATCTCTTTTCAAAGAATTCAGAAAATCAAGTATTGTAACAAAAAATTAGGATATAAAAAGTTAAAAGCCTAATGTTATCTATTCATATACAAGAGTTATGTATTTTGCATCGAGAAATCTGTATCTATGATGTAACTCATTTTTTTCATACGCAAGAAACTTATTTTGGTTGTTGTTGTTTGCTGTTTTCCGCCACACTCAACAATTTTTCAATTATCTGTTGGCCCACAGTTTTTATTGGTGGAAGAGAGATCCCAGATACAATGTACCTGGGAAGAGACTACTGACCTTCTGAAAGTAAACTGGAAAACTTTCTCACTTAGTGGTGCGAGTGGGATTTGAACCCGCACCGACCAGATGTGAGAGGCCGTGTGATTTTGAGCACGATGCTCTAACCACTCGTAAGTGTATACTTATTTATGGTGGTCAATGTAGATTAAGTTGAGTTTAAAATTTTAAGGGACTATATGAAAAGAGTCTAATGAATAGGTGAAATTCCAGGATGTTAGATTTGATTTATTCTTATTTTCAAACTTCCATTTTAAAACCATGATATATCTATTTACAAAAAGTTTCACCCTTTCTAGCTCACTTGAAATGGATGCTCAGGTGAACTTTTCTGATCATAGATTGTCCATCTGTCTGTCATCTGATTGTCCATCTGTCGGTCATCTGATTGTCCATCTGTCTGTCATCTGATTGTCCATCTGTCTGTCATCTGATTGTCCATCTGTCGGTCATCTGATTGTCCATCTGTCTGTCATCTGATTGTCCATCTGTCGGTCATCTGATTGTCCATCTGATTGTACATCTGTCTGTCATCTGAATGTCCATCTGTCTGTCATCTGAATGTCCATCTGTCTGTCATCTGATTGTCCATCTGTCTGTCATCTGATTGTCCATCTGTCGGTCATCTGATTGTCCATCTGTCTGTCATCTGATTGTCCATCTGTCGGTCATCTGATTGTCCATCTGATTGTACATCTGTCTGTCATCTGAATGTCCATCTGTCTGTCATCTGAATGTCCATCTGTCTGTCATCTGAATGTCCATCTGTCATCTGATTGTTTAATGAAGGACCACACCCTCTTTTAGTTTTAATGAAGGACCACACCCTCTTTTAAGGGGGAGATGATCCAGAAATGGAGTAAAGCATTTAGAAATTCAAGAACCACTGGACCTGACATGGCATAGCTTGTAATAGGCTTCTTTATATAATGAAGATTTAAGTATGTCGAAATCATTATCCTCATAGGACCATTGTTGATAAATAAATACAGGGGTAACGGGAAGCAGTATATTCTGGAACTGAAATAAGTCTAGCTTCTCCCAAAGTACAAGTTCTATCATCTTTATTACAAGAACTCACTTTCAATAGTACTTGGGATCAGGACTTGTTATACTACGTAAATTATGAAACTCTTTCTGTGTTGTACGATGTTCAACACTTTGTTTGAAATGAAAAGACCTGTAAAGTTTACAAATTTATTATAGCATAAGTAAATATGGATTTAGAATAGTTGAGTATAACTGGAAGGGAATGTAAAATTTATCCAAAATAAATGAACAGATTTAAGAAAAATAACTAAGTAATGAAATGCAAAGAAAATCTGAAGTTCTGACACTAACAAGCTTCCATAAACTGAAACATATAATGTTATAACATTAGTGGGCTTCCATACACCTCAAAGACTAAATAGAAAATGGCTGGCGGGTTTCTAATTTGAATCCAATAGAGGGCTGCACCCCGGATACACCTATGCCATATGCATGTAATACAGTCTTCAAGAAGACCCGTCTCCCCGATTATACTGAGGGAGATCCGAGGGTCGATCGACCACAGATAAACTGCAATAGCTTTCTTTGAGAAACCCTTCCCTCGATCATACTGTGGGCGATCGACTCGAGGAAGAAGAGATGGGTCCATTCATCACCTTCTGGAGGTCCTAACTATCCCCAGATCTTCAAGACTTGTCCCTGTTCCCATGGTATTCGAGGTTCGACCGCCATCGGCACCTCGCAGGGTCCCTACTGGGCAGTCTGTACTATAAATCCTCACCATAGTAGCAGCTGTTTAGGTCTTCAAGAAGACCCGTCCATATTCCCAGGGGATCCGAAGGTCGACCACCGTCAGCACCTCGCTGCAACAAACTAAGTGTAGTAGGGTCATACTGCACAGTATGCACTGTAAATCTTCACCTTAGTAGTAGAAGCGGGTCAGTGCTAAACAACACTCCAAAGAGCGGAGGCGACAAAGCAGATAAAAGCTTTTAATTAATAAGTAGACTATTAAACAACAAGGTGAGAACGCAGAATAAGCCGCATTATTATCACGTTTTCTCATTAGTAAGGGCTGCCTCACTATCGCGTTTTCTCATTAGTAAGGACTGCCTCAGTTTCGCGTTTTTTCATTAGTAAGGGCCGCCTCACTATCGCATTTTCTCATTTGTAAGGGCTGCTTCACTATCGCGTTTTCATATTAGTAAGGGCTAGGGTGCTTTTGGTCAGGGCTGAATAAGTCTGAGGTATAAGTTACGCCTGTTAATTGACCTTCATAACTCTGACATTTGGTAACAGAGGTATAAGTTGTGCCTGGGCTGAACTTCATAACTCTGACATTTGGTAACAGAGGTATAAGTTGCGCCTGGGCTGACCTTCATAACTCTGACATTTGGTAACAGAGGTATAAGTTGTGCCTGGGCTGAACTTCATAACTCTGACATTTGGTAACAGAGGTATAAGTTGCGCCTGGGCTGACCTTCATAACTGACATTTGGTAACAGGCTGAATAAGTCTATACACCGTTGTTAGAATGAGCTCATTAACTAACTGGTTAGAGAACTTGGGTGAAGCCAGTAACCAGGACCAGTAATTGTAACAAGTGTCCATGGACAGTGGCAATAGGGCTAAGTGTCAATGAACCCAGTCAAGAGGGCTAAGTGTCAAGGAACCCAGTCAAGAGGGCTATGTGTCGAGGAACCCTGGCAAGACGGTCAAGGGACTTTGGCAAGGGGACCAAGTGTCCAGGAACAGTGACACAGAGGATCAATTGTCCAGGACACAATTACAAAGTTCTTTAGTATTTTGTAGAATCCACATTTGATTTACACCATTTCTGGCATATGTTGTGGCACAGTACGTTTGAAGTTCCTCCTACACAGCTGTTAATATCAGGGGTGTGATTTTTCCTCTTTTCAGAGGAAATCCTCTGCTTTGCTCAATTTTCGAAAAAATGAAACACTCTGGATTTCCTCTTAAGTGGCAGAAAATGATATTTTTCCAGGTAGGGTGAGGTGTTTTCCTCCCTTTATGACCAGTTTTCCTCTGATTTCTGAGGAATTGAGTCACATCCCTGTAATATTTTCGTGAACAAAACATTTACTGGATCCAGGAATGTATCTTTCTTTGTAAGGTTTTATTTGTGAAGTTTAGGAATTCATTATAGGCATGGTAACTCATATCCATTCACACCTTGATTGACATTACCACCGAACTCCTCCGGGCAGACACAGAAACACCAACAACACAAATACAGGAACTGATACGAAAGGTGTGGACTGAAGAGAAGGTGCCAACAGACTGGAGATAAGGACTGATCGTGAAGTTGCCAAATAAAAGTGATATAACAAAATGTGGGAACTGGAGAGGCATTACACTCATACCAATAACAGCAAAGATAATGGGAAAGATAATAGTGCAACTACTTCAGAGATGAAAAAGCAGGATTTAGAGCTGGAAGAGGAACAACAGAGCAGATATCTATACTGAGAAATATACAAGAACAGGCCTTAGAATGGAACTCCAACTTATACACTTGTTTTATAGACTTTGAAAAGACCTTTGACAGCGTGCACCGAGAAACACTGGAAGAGCATGAAACACTATACGGCATACCAAACAAATACTTATCATTTCCATTAGTGGAACTCTTCAAATTAAAGGCGCGTAAAGTCGTGCTACCGGGACAACATAATGTAAACACATTACTTAGGCATACGTAATATACATTATGGTATCGAATACATATTATAACCGACTGCAAACCACAACACTGATTAAAATTCTAAAGTCAAATTTAGGAATTGAATATTCTTACAAGAAAACTGACGGACTTATTTAACTATGTGAGGGAGAGAAGCTACTAAATTTGCCAAATCTGACCGATATAAAGCATCAATCGCAAGAAGAACTGTGAAGGGAAAAACCTATATGCACATCCAACACAAGAACTTTTCTTGTAATTAATGGGATTAATATGTTTTTAAAGTTATTCTGTCAGACTATGAAGACATTCTATTTTATCATACAATTAGGACAGGTTCATATGGCATGGACTTTGTAATCATACACGTACACCCCCCCCCCCCTTCAATTCCCATATTTTAGAACAAGTTATATATATTCCAAACTGCATTTTTTGTTAGACGTTTATAACACTAATTAACACAACTAATGCGTTTCCAAACTGCATCGAAGCTATTTTGAAAATTACAAAATATTGATGGACTTAGGACAGAAAACATCGTTGTTTGGATTTTTTAAAATAGGTGTGGTGGAGTTTAAAAAACATGTAACATCTTTAATAAAATAGTGTTAGAATATTTAAAAAATGCAGTTTGACCAATGGTTATTTTATTTAAAAATACAACATGTATTTTAACTCTTAAAAAAGGGGGGGGGGTGGGGGTGTGTGTGCTATGAACGTTTTGTTTATGTCCCAGTAATCTCGCACTTTCTCGCGAGACTTGTGCATTTTCTTACCAATGACGCACAAGAGTCATCAAAGCACGATAACTCTAACGAGCTGGTAATGAGAAGTATTCATCAGATTGGTTCAGTGCTTATATGATAAGGCGAGTGTGCAGTCATCACTGGAAGTGGAACATCAGAATGGTTTAAGATCAAATCTGGAGTAAAACAAGGATGCAACATGTCGGGATTCTTGTTCTTGCTAGTCATTGACTGGAATATAAAGAACGCAACAACTGGTGACACAACAGGCATAAGATGGAACTTGACATCAAAATTGCACGATCTTGACTGTGCTGATAACATAGCACTGATTACGAGTTCCAGAGAGCAAATGCAGACAAAAGTGAACAAACTAGTCAGGCATGCCAAATCAACCGGCCTCAACATCAACGCCTCAAAGACCAAAGTTATGAGAATTAATGTCAACAACACTCAGGCTATTACAGCTGCTGGAGAAGAGATAGAGAATGTTACAACTTCATCTACCTCAGAGGCACCATTAACACCAAAGGAATGTACCACAGGAGACATCAGGAGAATAGGCCACGCAAGATCCGCCTACAACAAACTGACAGCCATATGGAATAACTTCCAGATTGGATTGTAAACGAAGTTAAGATTGTTCAATTCCAGTGTGATCTCAGTTCTTCTCTACAGCAGCGAAACATGGAAAATGACAAAGGGTGACGAGCAAGTCCTGTCTACCTTCCTACACTAGAGGCAAAGGAGGATCCTGCGGATACGAAACGAGACAGTGAGGGAAAAAGCAGAAATGGAGCCTATCAGTGGTATTGTAAGGAAATGGAGGTAGAAATGGATAGGGCACGTTTTGAGAATGGACAAAACAAAACACGCTAGAATGGCACTCGCATACATGGAGAGGCAGACCTACAAAACATGAAGAAAAACAGTAGAGAGATAAAGAAATGAAATTAGATTCAAGGCCCGGACAGAGTCAAGAAAAGAAGGATAGCAGAAAGAAGGACAGAATGGAGAGGAATTGTTCACGGCCCTAATCTCCACAGGGAGGGAAGGAAATAAGTCAAAACTGAAGCATGATTTTGAAGAATTTCATCTTTTAAAAGGGAAGACGTCACCATTGCCAATGAAGAGCTGCAAAATTTAGGCCTATGCTCTGCGATTACAGCCTTTGAGCAGGGAGGATCTTCGTTGTGTCACACTTGCTGTAACACGGGGCCTCGGTTTTTGCGGTCTGAAGGATCATCCCCATTTACTCGCCTCGTACGCAAAGGAAAGGGTACTGAGGACCTATTCTAAACCAGATCCCCACAGGACTCTAAAAATAATAGTCTGCAACCTGACAAACTACCAAAGTACATAATCAATATTTTTACAATGATAGACCTATAATTTATGTACTAGGATTGGAAAAAGAATAAAGACAAATAATCACAAACAAATTTACAGTTCCCATAAAAAAAACTTTTCTCAAATGAACATCAAAACGTACGACTTTTCAACACTTTACACGACCATTCCTTACAATAAATTAAAGACTCGACTTTTTATCACCATAAACAGTTGCTTCGTCAATAAAAATGGAAAAGGAAATCTATCTAGCGTTCAAAAAATTACTCTGATAAACACCACTCTGATTCCACGCACACGTACTCTGAAGTTGAAACATGAATATGCTGGAGTTCCTCATTGACAATATCTTCGTAGTCTTTGGTGATCAGGTCTTCCAACAGTCTGTTGGAATTCCTACGGGCACGAATTGTGCTCCTTTGTTAACTGACCTGTGTTTATATTCTTATGAAGCAGAATTTATTCAAAAGCTTCTTCATGTACATGAGAACCAAAAAAAAACAAAAAAAAACCAAGCTCTTGCTGTAGCCTTCAACTCGAAATTTAGATATATATCGACGACGTTTTATTGCAACAATAATAATTTTCATTCATATGTCGATTTGATATATCCCTGAGAATTCGAGATAAAAGATGTTACACCCCAAATCCTCGCCCGTCCCGAATCGTTACTGTCCTCCTAGACACCTGATCCCACCTCTGTTGTCCAGGGGGGTCTATGTTTGCACAACTCTCTTATTTTGTATTCCTTATGAAAGGTGAAGATAACGAACAGTGGTCAATCTCATGACTCCAATAAACAATAAGAGTTGTGAGATTGTTTACTTTTCGTTATCTTCATTTTCATATGAGTGAAGGGATCTACAAATTTTAGTTCTCAATTTTAACTACAAAAATGAAAATACCAGAAAATGTGAACCGGCCCCTGTTGAATTTCATATATTTTTATTTACACTTGTTGACATTTCTGAAGTTATCACAATGTTTTACCTGTACCGATCTGTGAGGAACAATATTCACAGACACTCTCCAGGCGTGATAAACTTTTTCACACATCCGAAAGTGAGTAGAGAAAAGAGTTCTCACTGTGTGGCCAAAATAATAGACAGAAAATATATTCTTATGATTAAAATGGGGGGGGATAAAATAAGTATATAACCAAAAACTAACAATTTCGCAAATTGCCCCGTTACATGTCCCATCCTGAATCTCGCCCGTCACAATTTACACCAGCACCTACCATCTAGTTATACCGCAATTAAACAGCTACTAATCTTTAATTGTTTGCGGTTGTTTGGGTTAGTTGGAATTTAGAACTGGACGCCATTAGAGCAATTTGTGACTAAATGGTCAACAGACACACGTATAATACACGTTCTAGATCACTTTAACACCCATTTTAGTGACACCTTCTCTGTGTAAAACAATGTTATCCCCCATGCATCCGCTAATTAATTGCTTAATGTACAAAGTCAAAGAACACGGCTCTAAGACAAGTAATAGTGATAAAAATTAGAGAAAAGGGTTTCAAATGACATTGAGATTTCAGAAAATCTAAAAAGAGCACCTAGTAGTACGTTCATGAATGAAAAACACATACCAAAGAGGAAACGCCAGTCTAGCAAGGATTCGTATGCAAAACAAAAACAGAGAACAAGGATGGAGGCAGATCTTCCATTATGATTATATTTACATTTTTACCAATTATAATAATGACAATTTCCTCATGAATGTGAAGTAGTTGTTAACAATGCGCGTGTGAATCTTGACAAATATAGTGTGGCTATTTTAACGACTGTGAATCCCGACAGAAATGAAAGTTAGAATGTAAATATAAGTAATAAATTTTAATTTCAAAAATATATGAGGTTATGAACTGCTACGGTTTACGCCGGCATACTAGCGTGAAGTGCATGCCCTCCTGTAAATTCAAAAATGAATTTAATTTCTGAAATGTATGATGTTATATTACAGTTACACACTCACTGGCGTTGAAATCATCTGTAAACAGAAAGTTAGTAATCAAAACAAAATATTTATACATAAAGTTACTCCCGGCGAACTTGTGATTCATGCCTGGGCCCTCCTGGTACAAAGTAAGAGAAGTTGTACAGTAGATTAACTTGAATCTCCTTCACTGATTTGTTCCAGTTGTACAGTAGATTAACTTAAATCTAGATCTCCTTCACTGATTTGTCAATGTTCCAGTTGTACAGTAGATTAACTTAAATCTCCTTCACTGATTTGTTCCAGTTGTACAGTAGATTAACTTAAATCTCCTTCACTGATTTGTCAATGTTCCAGTTGTACAGTAGATTAACTTAAATCTCCTTCACTGATTTGTCAATGTTCCAGTTGTACAGTAGATTAACTTAAATCTCCTTCACTGATTTGTTCCAGTTATACAGTAGATTAACTTAAATCTAGATCTCCTTCACTGATTTGTCAATGTTCCAGTTGTACAGTAGATTAACTTAAATCTCCTTCACTGATTTGTTCCAGTTGTACAGTAGATTAACTTAAATCTCCTTCACTGATTTGTCAATGTTCCAGTTGTACAGTAGATTAACTTAAATCTCCTTCACTGATTTGTCAATGTTCCAGTTGTACAGTAGATTAACTTAAATCTCCTTCACTGATTTGTCAATGTTCCAGTTGTACAGTAGATTAACTTAAATCTCCTTCACTGATTTGTCAATGTTCCACTTGTACAGTAGATTAACTTAAATCTCCTTCACTGATTTGTCAATGTTCCAGAACATGCAGATATTCTGACATAGTGATTCTTAAAATTTATATGTTCATAAACGTGTTGATCTGGGCAGAAGTTCATGTTTTTGTCACGAACAGATCTATGTTTTCTCAGAAATAGAGACAAGTCAACCACTTACTCTGAAAACCTAAGATCACGCTCAAAAATTCTATAAAAGACATCGAAGACTATAGAATGATATATCTTCATCATCACCGGAGTAGGGAGGACTCTCATCATCGCTCAAGGTAAGAGATGAAGAAAGACTGTCTTCAGAAAGGGGAATGCATTATACTTTCTCATAACCTAAATACCTACT